>NW_027219863.1:0-181743 GCF_027580195.1 Bos mutus | reverse complement strand
GAACCATCAGAGGAGGAAGCGCACACTTGGCTCGGAGGAGCGCCATCATCCAGGGCATCCCTGGCTTCTGGGCCAAAGCTGTATCCTTTGCGCTGCTCCTTGGGGTCCGCTGCTCAGGAGGACGAGGAAGGGGAGAAGGGGCAGGAGCAGGCGGAGGGGGTGGAGGCGAGGGCACAGGAAGGGCGCCGGAGGCCACTGAAGGAAATGCGGTCCTGGGCAATTGGCAGGCTCCAAAGGCACAGCCGAGTAGGGCCTGGGCAGGGCCACAGGTGGACGTGTCGCAGCCATGCCTTTGAGTGTCTCCTTCAGGCCTGCATCTGAGGAGGCGCAGCCCCCGAGGCCTCTAAGTCAACATTGACCAGAGACGGTACACAAGAGCAGCGTTCGCAGACAGTTATTGGTGTAAATGTGGGTGATCCCGGCACATTGCTGGGACATGTGAGTCATTCACACACACACGCACGCGCGCACACACACACACACACACACACACACACACACACACATAAACACACACACACATACCCAAGAAGCCCTTTACTTTCAGACACGGTTTGTCCCAAGGACTGCAAGTCTGACCGTATAAGCAGTGACATGCCACTACCCAGCATACACAGGTCTGGAGGAGCAGAGTAGCGGTCAGAAACAGCCCCTGCTTGGGGAATGCAGATGCACACCATCCCAAGGGGCCCAGAGCCATGAGCGTGTCTGATGGTATGGCAGGTCCTGAGGATATCAGCAGTGGCCGGGCAAGAGGCAGTGCCCGCCAAGCTCCTTGCAGATGCGTGTTCCAGTATCCTTGTTCCACCCCAGACTAGGGCTGATGCTCCTGGCTCTTCTTGGCCGGCATGTGGCCTGAATGGCTCCTTGACCTAAAGCAGATTATGAGCCACCCTCAAGTCTCCGTCCTGATCAGCGACCAAGATCAAGACTTTCTCGGCTACATGATGGACTTGAAGGTCAGTGAGGGAGTCTGAGGAAGGGTGGGTATGGGACCTGGCGGGGAGTGGGAGGAACGTGTTAGCCATGTTCCTGTGCTGTGAGACTTTGGAGAGGCATCGGGGAAGCTGATCATGCCTGCCTTGGAGGCAAGCTGAGGCCCCTAGAAGCTTGCACCTTTTCCCTCCTCGCTATCCTGGCAGGTGCAGGTGCGGAGCCATCCGCCGTCCCGCTGCAAGCTGATCTTTTCCTTTCGGGACAACCCCTACTTCTTGAACTCGGTGATCATTAAGGAGTATTACCTTGACATCACTGGTAAAAGGTGGCTCCCGGGGTGATGAGTGTGGGTGTGCAAGCGTGTGGATGATGCACCTGCGGTGTCCACCCCAGTCTCCCCGGTCTGTCTGCAGGGTACAGGGCACGTCGATCCACTCCAGTCCACTGGTTCTGGGACTTTGAACGGGGAGCCCCCAACCGCAGGCTGGACACCAGGAGCCTTAACTTTCTCAACTGGCTGTCAGGCCACAACGGCCCAGAATCGAACAGGATTGCTGAGGTGGGGTTGCTTTGGGCTTGCACACAGTAGGTGGTTGATGTTGGAGTTCTTGGCTGCTCATGGGAGGGTTGGGAGCCTGGTCAGCCCCTGGCTGACCTTGCTCGTGTTGCCTGCAGATCATCAGCGAAGACGTGTGGGACGATCCCCTGAAGTACTACCTCCTCAGGAGGAAGGTTCGTCCACGAGAGATAACTGACAGAAACACATGTGGTGATGGGGTCTGGAGGTAGGCCCCGTAGGGACAGCCGAATAGTAGCTGGGACACAGTACTTTCTTTCGCAAATGGGGATGCTCAGGCTCATGCAAACTGGCTGCAGAGCCAGAGCCTGAGTCAAGCATGTAGCAGGTGACTTGCTGAGACTGGGGGCTGGGGGGGCCTCGGTGTGTCCGAGAGCGCAGTAAGTCCCCCTCCAGTCAGCTGTGGTGGCAGCGCGAGAGTCCTAGGTGATACGACTAGAGGCAGGGTGAATTAAGTGCCTGTGTCAGAATCATCTGTCCTTGGGTCCTGCCATTCCCCCGGCGTCCTTCCTCTCACTGAGTTTGAGAATGCCTGGGCCCTTCACTTCCGCCCCTTAACCTAGGATGGCCTGTCATTGAAAGGGCGTCCTGTCCAGGGCCCCAGTGCACCTGTGCGCTGACTTTGGGATCTTGTGTGAATTTCCACATCCAATACTCTGATCTCACCAGCACCACACCTGCTGAGCTTGAAGTTGCTTCAGGGAAAATCCGGACGTCTCTGGGAGGAGGTGGACAGGGAGCCCCAGGGGCAGGACATGGTGCCTAGTGACACCATCTCCGTCATTGCTGGACACGGGTCTTCGGCTCCTGAAACCCCTGTGTTCCCTGTTTGCGTCCGTGTCCACGTGCAAAGCATGTGTGTGTATACACGCGTGTGCTTGTGTCACCTGTCTTTATGCGGGGGTGTGTGTGTGTGTCCGGCCCAGGGCGGACGCAGAGATGAAGGCGACGGGAGAGGAGGTGACGAGCGACCAGAAGAGGAGGCACGAGGCGTCCCCAGGCTGACGGAGGTTGGTCACCGACTCTCCGCATGACCGTATCCAGGATGGGAATGAGGAAAAGATGGCCAGTGATACCTGCGGACCGTGGCTCGAGAAATCCGCAATTAGACCAAATCCAAAACACGCTCGCCACTTCTAACTTGTGGTTGTGTGTGCTTGGACCAGGGAGAGGGAAGTGCATGGTCTGAGGATTCCGCGAGGGCAAATCAGGTGGGGCGGGGCTTTGAAACCGCTGCCTGAGGAGCCCTCAGTCCATGGGGACGTGGGCCGGCCTCTGGAAATGGTGGGCGAGGGTACGGCTGGACCCGGGGTGGAGAGGAGGCCAAGTTCCTGTAGAGAAGAGCAGAGACCCGAAGGAGAAAGAGGCACAGATTGCCTGCTGCACTGGGGACTTGTTCCACACACGTAAGAAGGAGACCCGGGAGGGCCCTGGGCCAGTGCTGCCCAGGATCGGCCCATCGGCCCGCGCTGTCTCCACGAGGGTCTCACACACTGGCATGATGCGAAACACAACGCAAGATGTGCTAAGCTAGGCTGTCCGTGCAAAACCACAGGCACGCGAGGAGAGACAGGGTGTGAGCGTGGCAGACGCGTCAGGCATTTCCAGCCTCCTCGGCAGGGCAGAAAGGCGAGGGAGGCGCAGGTGTGGGTGTACGTGTGCGTCCCTCTGCCGGAGTGTGCCTGTGAGGGAGGGAAGAGGGAGGAAGCAAGGATGGTGGGCTACTTGCATGTGCCAAGGGACCTCGGGAGAATGGCAGACAGGGAAGCCCCTGGGGGCGGTTGAGAGCCTGCTGGTGGATTTCAGGGCCCAGGGGCTAGGCATTAGCGGCCCTGCCAAAGATACCCCATGGGTCGTGCTCCAAGTCCTGACGTGAATTCCTTCCTTCCTCTGGGGTCTTGCCCCCGGCTGTGGGGGGGCGGAGGGGCTAAGGGGTGCGTCTGCCCCAGACGGAGGTTTCTGGCAGTGTCGCTGGAGCAGAGTCTCTGATTCTGTCGTAGGGCATCTGCACCAGATGACACTCAGAGGCACCCTGCCTTCCAGGTGACCGTCTTGGATGTCCCCGGGCCCAAGCGGGGACTGGCTTCCTTGGCATGTGGGCTGTGTAGGCAAGCAGGGATGCCTGACTGTCGGGAATTCTAGCTGGGCCTAATGAGAGCAACTGAAAGAGAGTCTTGGCATTTAGCAAAGCAGTGAGGCCCGGGTGGTACAAGGCCTCTTGGTGCCTTTGAGGTAGCAAAGCTGCTTTCTGCCCAGGGAGGCATGAGCTGTGGGCCCAGACAGGGCCGGGTGCCCAGGGCAGCATCGGTTCAGGGACTGAGTGTGTCTGGGTAGTGTTAAAGAGAAGGGACGGCGTGTAGGGTTGCCGCCTTACCTTTACGGCCTCAGGTTCCGTGCCTTGTATCGGAAGAGTGCCTGTATCCACGTGCTCCTTCTTCACAAGATTGGATCAGACCCAGGCCTGTCACAGTCTCTTGGGGCCCTTGCAGGCCCGGGCGTCTCTTTGGCCTTTTCCTGCTACAGGGAGACAGGGAGACAGGTGCACTCAGCAAGCTACACAGGTGGGAAGCACAGGGGCCTCACTCGGAGTGTTGTGGGCCCTGACGGCTGGTGGGCTAGCAACAGGGCCACGCCATTGACAAGGAACGACCTAGATAGATGCACACGGAGAAAGCGGTTCTCCAAGTCAGCGGAGGCCAGCGCTCCTTGTTTTCTGGTTCCCTGAGGGAAGGCACAGACAATGGATCCGGCCAACGTGACTGGTACTGTGAAGCTGTCCAAGGTGATGGGAGAAGGCAGAACACAGGCGCCTGTCACTCAGCTGGCCACAGCGAGCAAATCCTGGGTCCTGCCCTTGCCCAAACCCCCGACAAATACTCCTGAGCGCACATCTCGGTTCCTGCACCGAACCAGGCCAGGTCCTGCACTTCTTCAAGCCCCCGACCGACACTCCTGGGCCTGCATCGGACTCTCAGGCTTGTTCCTGGCCTTAGTCAAGCCCCCGGAACACATTCCTGAGCCCACAACGCGCTCTGTACCCCTGAACTACGGTGTGTCCTCCCCTTGTTCAAGCCCCCAGGAAACACTACTGAGCCCGCGTCTCACTCGCTGCATTGAACCTGGCTGGCTCCTTGTCTTGTTCAAGCCCCCGACAGATACTCCGGAACCCACATCTCGGTCCCTGCACTGATCCCGGCTGGGTGCTGCCCTTGTTCCCGACCCCGACAAATACTCCTGAGCCCACATCTCGGGCCCTGCACTGAATCGGGTGGGCCCTGCCCATCTTCCAGCCCCGACAAAGTCTCCTGAGCCCACATCCCGGTCCCTGCACTGAAGCAGGCTGGGTGCTTCCCATGTTCAAGCCCCGACAAGCACTCCTGAGCCCACATCTCGGGCCCTGCACCGACCCAGTCTGGGTCCTGCCCTTGTTCAAGCCGCTGAACAAATACCCCTGAGCCGGCTTCTCTGTCCCTGCCGTGAACCAGGCCAGGAGCTGCACGTGTTGAAGCCACTGACCAACACTTCTGGGCCTGCATCTGATTCTCAGGCTGGTTCCTGGCCTGAGGTAAGCCCCCAGCAAACAGTATTGAGCCCACAGCTGGCTCCCTGCTCCTGAACTCAACTAAGGTGTGTCCTCCCCTTGTTCAACCCCCCCGCCCCCCACCCCCCAGGAAACACCACTGTGCCCGCATCTCACTCGCTGCATTGAACCAGGCTGGGTCCTGCGCTTGTTCAAACCCCCGACAAATCCTCCTGAGCCCACCCCTCGGTCCCTGCACTGAACCAGGCTGGATCCTCCCTTTGTTCAAGCCCCTGACAAACACACCCGACACCACCTCTCGGTCCCGTCATCGAGCCAGGCTGGGTCCTGCCCATGATCAAGCAGCCGATAAACACTCCTTGGAGCACATCTCGGTCCCTGCACTGATCCAGGCTGGATCCTGCCCTTGTTCATCCCGACAGACACTCCCGAGGCCACAGCACAGTCCCTGCCATGACCCAGGCTGGGTCCTGCCTTTGTTCAAGCCCCCGACAAACACTCTTGAGCCCACATCTCGGTCCATGCAACTGAATCGGGTCGGCCCTGCCCATGCCCAAGCTCTTTGTAGAACGCATATATCGGGTGTCAGGACTATAGGATGGCTGGTTTAGCTTGATCCTCTTGCTGCTCCAGGCCCCACAGGCTTGGGCCACAGGGCAGGCTGGGATGTGTTCTCACATGGAGAACAGAACCACTTTGAAAGGGCCTCCATAGGGTCGATGGCAGCCGTGCATGTCTCCGACACCGGTGAGTCGTGGAACTTAACGGGGAGCTGTCCTTAGCGTCTCCCTGGCCGGCATTCGCACAAGGTTCAGGGGGGTCCCTCATGCCAGCAGAGCGGACCTCGTTTCTCCCTCTGCGCACAGTGTGGCCACGGCCCCTCAGGCTTGTGCAGCTTTCACGTCGGCCCAGCGAGGGAGGGAGGGTCGCCCGTCCCCTTCTGCGCTTCAGCAGTGACCGCCCACTGTTGGCTTTCAAGGTCGAGAAAGCACTCTCCGAACGTGTGGACGAAAACCCTCTGAACTCCCACCGGTGAAACTCACTCAGGACGAGAAGGGCTTGCCTTCACGCCAAGGATAAGCGTCTCTTCTGAGCGCTGGTGTCCACAGAGTTGCAGACGGCAACAGCACTACTTAGAGAGACGGAGACACACAGACACCAGCGCCTGCTACACACGCGGAAGGATTGCCCAACACAGTGCTATGCCAGAAGCAAAGATACAGAGACACAGAGCGAGCGCTGTACACTAAGGCGCTGGTGTTCCCGAACAGTGGAGATCCACTGTAGCCCTGTAGGTGGGGTTCTTCCCTACTCCCCTAGCATCCGGACAGCAGCAGGCTCTCTGTCCCTTGAAGAAAAGTATCCAGCCCCTTGGCACCCCTGCGTATCCCTTGGATACTCAGGGAGAGCTCTCAGTTATTGCCAGTCCCAGGGGACACAGGAGTGTGCGGTTCGGATTGCGGAGCAGGAACCCGTGCTTGGAATTTCCAGAGCCAGGTCAATGACAGCGCCTGGGGCTAGCCCGGCCACATGCAAAACCCTGTCCCTCCCTGGAGCAGAATCTGGCCACGTGGGGGCGCTGGAGCAGCACAGGAAGCCCGGAAGATGCCCTCCGGTCTGGGGGCGTGTCCATAAGAGTGCCGCCCCCTACCCTGTCGGCCATTGGTCTAGATTTGGGCCAGCAGTCTGTGCATGGCTCACAGCCTAGGCCCCCGCCTGTTCGCCTGATCTCCTAGGGCCCGTTCACCCCGTCCTGCGTTTCTGGCACCCCTTTCTTCGGCCTCACGCCAACACCCCCACACACCAGCCCCCGCCTTCTGACAATCCCCCTCACTGCCCGCCCCCAAAAGAGCTAGTCGGTCCCACAGGTTTACTGCAGCCTGGGCCGCCATTACGCCCCACTTGTTGTGCTCTTATGTCGCGTCCCTTCGCATCTGCCCCAGCTCGGGGTCACCGCCAAGGCCAAGAGGAACGTGAGAGGCGGTCAGAGGAAGGCGGGAGCGTCCCGGGACCCCGCACCTTCCAAGTTGTGAGCCCAGGTACTCAGGGGGCAGGGCCCCGCCCCCCCCCCCCCCCCCCCCCAGCCTGCCGTCGTGATGCAGTGCGCAGCTGGGACCTTGTCACCAGCAGTTGTCACGCCAGGCCAAGAGGCCACCCTCTTCAGGGTGGAGGCGGTGGAGGAGGGCGAGGCCCTGGTGGACGGAGACGTGGCGGGGATCGGGCGGGAGTTCCAGCTGCTTGCGGAAGACATCATGGAGGAGGTGGAGGTTGTGGCGGATGAGGAGCAGGAACAGCGGCCCTCCCAGGAGCTAGAGGAGAAGACGGTGGAGGAGCAGGGCCAGGAAAGGCCCGGAGGCCCTTGTGAGCGCCAGGAGCTGGATGCCGTGCAGGCACTGGCCGCCCTGCAGGTAGAACTGAGCTCTGAGCGTGAGCAAAACCGCAGGGCTTACGTTCAGTTCATGCGCAAGAACCATCAGAGGAGGAAGCGTCACTTGGCTCGGAGGAGCGCCATCATCCAGGGCATCCCTGGCTTCTGGGCCAAAGCTGTATCCTTTGCGCTGCTCCTTGGGGTCCGCTGCTCAGGAGGACGAGGAAGGGGAGAAGGGGCAGGAGCAGGCGGAGGGGGTGGAGGCGAGGGCACAGGAAGGGCGCCGGAGGCCACTGAAGGAAATGCGGTCCTGGGCAATTGGCAGGCTCCAAAGGCACAGCCGAGTAGGGCCTGGGCAGGGCCACAGGTGGACGTGTCGCAGCCATGCCTTTGAGTGTCTCCTTCAGGCCTGCATCTGAGGAGGCGCAGCCCCCGAGGCCTCTAAGTCAACATTGACCAGAGACGGTACACAAGAGCAGCGTTCGCAGACAGTTATTGGTGTAAATGTGGGTGATCCCGGCACATTGCTGGGACATGTGAGTCATTCACACACGCACGCGCACGCACACACACACACACACACACACACACACACACACACACGTACACATAAACACACACACACATACCCAAGAAGCCCTTTACTTTCAGACACGGTTTGTCCCAAGGACTGCAAGTCTGACCGTATAAGCAGTGACATGCCACTACCCAGCATACACAGGTCTGGAGGAGCAGAGTAGCGGTCAGAAACAGCCCCTGCTTGGGGAATGCAGATGCACACCATCCCAAGGGGCCCAGAGCCATGAGCGTGTCTGATGGTATGGCAGGTCCTGAGGATATCAGCAGTGGCCGGGCAAGAGGCAGTGCCCGCCAAGCTCCTTGCAGATGCGTGTTCCAGTATCCTTGTTCCACCCCAGACTAGGGCTGATGCTCCTGGCTCTTCTTGGCCGGCATGTGGCCTGAATGGCTCCTTGACCTAAAGCAGATTATGAGCCACCCTCAAGTCTCCGTCCTGATCAGCGACCAAGATCAAGACTTTCTCGGCTGATGATGGACTTGAAGGTCAGTGAGGGAGTCTGAGGAAGGGTGGGTATGGGACCTGGCGGGGGTGGGAGGAACGTGTTAGCCATGTTCCTGTGCTGTGAGACTTTGGAGAGGCATCGGGAAGCTGATCATGCCTGCCTTGGAGGCAAGCTGAGGCCCCTAGAAGCTTGCACCTTTTCCTCCTCGCTATCCTGGCAGGTGCAGGTGCGGAGCCATCCGCCGTCCCGCTGCAAGCTGATCTTTTCCTTTCGGGACAACCCCTACTTCTTGAACTCGGTGATCATTAAGGAGTATTACCTTGACATCACTGGTAAAAGGTGGCTCCCGGGGTGATGAGTGTGGGTGTGCAAGCGTGTGGATGATGCACCTGCGGTGTCCACCCCAGTCTCCCCGGTCTGTCTGCAGGGTACAGGGCACGTCGATCCACTCCAGTCCACTGGTTCTGGGACTTTGAACGGGGAGCCCCCAACCGCAGGCTGGACACCAGGAGCCTTAACTTTCTCAACTGGCTGTCAGGCCACAACGGCCCAGAATCGAACAGGATTGCTGAGGTGGGGTTGCTTTGGGCTTGCACACAGTAGGTGGTTGATGTTGGAGTTCTTGGCTGCTCATGGGAGGGTTGGGAGCCTGGTCAGCCCCTGGCTGACCTTGCTCGTGTTGCCTGCAGATCATCAGCGAAGACGTGTGGGACGATCCCCTGAAGTACTACCTCAGGGAGGAAGGTTCGTCCACGAGAGATAACTGACAGAAACACATGTGGTGATGGGGTCTGGAGGTAGGCCCCGTAGGGACAGCCGAATAGTAGCTGGGACACAGTACTTTCTTTCGCAAATGGGGATGCTCAGGCTCATGCAAACTGGCTGCAGAGCCAGAGCCTGAGTCAAGCATGTAGCAGGTGACTTGCTGAGACTGGGGGCTGGGGGGGCCTCGGTGTGTCCGAGAGCGCAGTAAGTCCCCCTCCAGTCAGCTGTGGTGGCAGCGCGAGAGTCCTAGGTGATACGACTAGAGGCAGGGTGAATTAAGTGCCTGTGTCAGAATCATCTGTCCTTGGGTCCTGCCATTCCCCCGGCGTCCTTCCTCTCACTGAGTTTGAGAATGCCTGGGCCCTTCACTTCCGCCCCTTAACCTAGGATGGCCTGTCATTGAAAGGGCGTCCTGTCCAGGGCCCCAGTGCACCTGTGCGCTGACTTTGGGATCTTGTGTGAATTTCCACATCCAATACTCTGATCTCACCAGCACCACACCTGCTGAGCTTGAAGTTGCTTCAGGGAAAATCCGGACGTCTCTGGGAGGAGGTGGACAGGGAGCCCCAGGGGCAGGACATGGTGCCTAGTGACACCATCTCCGTCATTGCTGGACACGGGTCTTCGGCTCCTGAAACCCCTGTGTTCCCTGTTTGCGTCCGTGTCCACGTGCAAAGCATGTGTGTGTATACACGCGTGTGCTTGTGTCACCTGTCTTTATGCGGGGGTGTGTGTGTGTGTCCGGCCCAGGGCGGACGCAGAGATGAAGGCGACGGGAGAGGAGGTGACGAGCGACCAGAAGAGGAGGCACGAGGCGTCCCCAGGCTGACGGAGGTTGGTCACCGACTCTCCGCATGACCGTATCCAGGATGGGAATGAGGAAAAGATGGCCAGTGATACCTGCGGACCGTGGCTCGAGAAATCCGCAATTAGACCAAATCCAAAACACGCTCGCCACTTCTAACTTGTGGTTGTGTGTGCTTGGACCAGGGAGAGGGAAGTGCATGGTCTGAGGATTCCGCGAGGGCAAATCAGGTGGGGCGGGGCTTTGAAACCGCTGCCTGAGGAGCCCTCAGTCCATGGGGACGTGGGCCGGCCTCTGGAAATGGTGGGCGAGGGTACGGCTGGACCCGGGGTGGAGAGGAGGCCAAGTTCCTGTAGAGAAGAGCAGAGACCCGAAGGAGAAAGAGGCACAGATTGCCTGCTGCACTGGGGACTTGTTCCACACACGTAAGAAGGAGACCCGGGAGGGCCCTGGGCCAGTGCTGCCCAGGATCGGCCCATCGGCCCGCACGCTGTCTCCACGAGGGTCTCACACACTGGCATGATGCGAAACACAACGCAAGATGTGCTAAGCTAGGCTGTCCGTGCAAAACCACAGGCACGCGAGGAGAGACAGGGTGTGAGCGTGGCAGACGTCCAGGCATTTCCAGCCTCCTCGGCAGGGCAGAAAGGCGAGGGAGGCGCAGGTGTGGGTGTACGTGTGCGTCCCTCTGCCGGAGTGTGCCTGTGAGGGAGGGAAGAGGGAGGAAGCAAGGATGGTGGGCTACTTGCATGTGCCAAGGGACCTCGGGAGAATGGCAGACAGGGAAGCCCCTGGGGGCGGTTGAGAGCCTGCTGGTGGATTTCAGGGCCCAGGGGCTAGGCATTAGCGGCCCTGCCAAAGATACCCCATGGGTCGTGCTCCAAGTCCTGACGTGAATTCCTTCCTTCCTCTGGGGCTCTTGCCCCCGGCTGTGGGGGGGGCCGGAGGGGCTAAGGGGTGCGTCTGCCCCAGACGGAGGTTTCTGGCAGTGTCGCTGGAGCAGAGTCTCTGATTCTGTCGTAGGGCATCTGCACCAGATGACACTCAGAGGCACCCTGCCTTCCAGGTGACCGTCTTGGATGTCCCCGGGCCCAAGCGGGGACTGGCTTCCTTGGCATGTGGGCTGTGTAGGCAAGCAGGGATGCCTGACTGTCGGGAATTCTAGCTGGGCCTAATGAGAGCAACTGAAAGAGAGTCTTGGCATTTAGCAAAGCAGTGAGGCCCGGGTGGTACAAGGCCTCTTGGTGCCTTTGAGGTAGCAAAGCTGCTTTCTGCCCAGGGAGGCATGAGCTGTGGGCCCAGACAGGGCCGGGTGCCCAGGGCAGCATCGGTTCAGGGACTGAGTGTGTCTGGGTAGTGTTAAAGAGAAGGGACGGCGTGTAGGGTTGCCGCCTTACCTTTACGGCCTCAGGTTCCGTGCCTTGTATCGGAAGAGTGCCTGTATCCACGTGCTCCTTCTTCACAAGATTGGATCAGACCCAGGCCTGTCACAGTCTCTTGGGGCCCTTGCAGGCCCGGGCGTCTCTTTGGCCTTTTCCTGCTACAGGGAGACAGGGAGACAGGTGCACTCAGCAAGCTACACAGGTGGGAAGCACAGGGGCCTCACTCGGAGTGTTGTGGGCCCTGACGGCTGGTGGGCTAGCAACAGGGCCACGCCATTGACAAGGAACGACCTAGATAGATGCACACGGAGAAAGCGGTTCTCCAAGTCAGCGGAGGCCAGCGCCCTTGTTTTCTGGTTCCCTGAGGGAAGCACAGACAATGGATCCGCCAACGTGACTGGTACTGTGAAGCTGTCCAAGGTGATGGGAGAAGGCAGAACACAGGCGCCTGTCACTCAGCTGGCCACAGCGAGCAAATCCTGGGTCCTGCCCTTGCCCAAACCCCGACAAATACTCCTGAGCGCACATCTCGGTTCCTGCACCGAACCAGGCCAGGTCCTGCACTTCTTCAAGCCCCCGACCGACACTCCTGGGCCTGCATCGGACTCTCAGGCTTGTTCCTGGCCTTAGTCAAGCCCCCGGAACACATTCCTGAGCCCACAACGCGCTCTGTACCCCTGAACTACGGTGTGTCCTCCCCTTGTTCAAGCCCCCAGGAAACACTACTGAGCCCGCGTCTCACTCGCTGCATTGAACCTGGCTGGCTCCTTGTCTTGTTCAAGCCCCCGACAGATACTCCGGAACCCACATCTCGGTCCCTGCACTGATCCCGGCTGGGTGCTGCCCTTGTTCCCGACCCCGACAAATACTCCTGAGCCCACATCTCGGGCCCTGCACTGAATCGGGTGGGCCCTGCCCATCTTCCAGCCCCGACAAAGTCTCCTGAGCCCACATCCCGGTCCCTGCACTGAAGCAGGCTGGGTGCTTCCCATGGTCAAGCCCCGACAAGCACTCCTGAGCCCACATCTCGGGCCCTGCACCGACCCAGTCTGGGTCCTGCCCTTGTTCAAGCCGCTGAACAAATACCCCTGAGCCGGCTTCTCTGTCCCTGCCGTGAACCAGGCCAGGAGCTGCACGTGTTGAAGCCACTGACCAACACTTCTGGGCCTGCATCTGATTCTCAGGCTGGTTCCTGGCCTGAGGTAAGCCCCCAGCAAACAGTATTGAGCCCACAGCTGGCTCCCTGCTCCTGAACTCAACTAAGGTGTGTCCTCCCCTTGTTCAACCCCCCCGCCCCCCACCCCCCAGGAAACACCACTGTGCCCGCATCTCACTCGCTGCATTGAACCAGGCTGGGTCCTGCGCTTGTTCAAACCCCCGACAAATCCTCCTGAGCCCACCCCTCGGTCCCTGCACTGAACCAGGCTGGATCCTCCCTTTGTTCAAGCCCCTGACAAACACACCCGACACCACCTCTCGGTCCCGTCATCGAGCCAGGCTGGGTCCTGCCCATGATCAAGCAGCCGATAAACACTCCTTGGAGCACATCTCGGTCCCTGCACTGATCCAGGCTGGATCCTGCCCTTGTTCATCCCGACAGACACTCCCGAGGCCACAGCACAGTCCCTGCCATGACCCAGGCTGGGTCCTGCCTTTGTTCAAGCCCCCGACAAACACTCTTGAGCCCACATCTCGGTCCATGCAACTGAATCGGGTCGGCCCTGCCCATGCCCAAGCTCTTTGTAGAACGCATATATCGGGTGTCAGGACTATAGGATGGCTGGTTTAGCTTGATCCTCTTGCTGCTCCAGGCCCCACAGGCTTGGGCCACAGGGCAGGCTGGGATGTGTTCTCACATGGAGAACAGAACCACTTTGAAAGGGCCTCCATAGGGTCGATGGCAGCCGTGCATGTCTCCGACACCGGTGAGTCGTGGAACTTAACGGGGAGCTGTCCTTAGCGTCTCCCTGGCCGGCATTCGCACAAGGTTCAGGGGGGTCCCTCATGCCAGCAGAGCGGGCCTCGTTTCTCCCTCTGCGCACAGTGTGGCCACGGCACCTCAGGCTTGTGCAGCTTTCACGTCGGCCCAGCGAGGGAGGGAGGGTCGCCCGTCCCCTTCTGCGCTTCAGCAGTGACCGCCCACTGTTGGCTTTCAAGGTCGAGAAAGCACTCTCCGAACGTGTGGACGAAAACCCTCTGAACTCCCACCGGTGAAACTCACTCAGGACGAGAAGGGCTTGCCTTCACGCCAAGGATAAGCGTCTCTTCTGAGCGCTGGTGTCCACAGAGTTGCAGACGGCAACAGCACTACTTAGAGAGACGGAGACACACAGACACCAGCGCCTGCTACACACGCGGAAGGATTGCCCAACACAGTGCTATGCCAGAAGCAAAGATACAGAGACACAGAGCGAGCGCTGTACACTAAGGCGCTGGTGTTCCCGAACAGTGGAGATCCACTGTAGCCCTGTAGGTGGGGTTCTTCCCTACTCCCCTAGCATCCGGACAGCAGCAGGCTCTCTGTCCCCTGAAGAAAAGTATCCAGCCCCTTGGCACCCCTGCGTATCCCTTGGATACTCAGGGAGAGCTCTCAGTTATTGCCAGTCCCAGGGGACACAGGAGTGTGCGGTTCGGATTGCGGAGCAGGAACCCGTGCTTGGAATTTCCAGAGCCAGGTCAATGACAGCGCCTGGGGCTAGCCCGGCCACATGCAAAACCCTGTCCCTCCCTGGAGCAGAATCTGGCCACGTGGGGGCGCTGGAGCAGCACAGGAAGCCCGGAAGATGCCCTCCGGTCTGGGGGCGTGTCCATAAGAGTGCCGCCCACTACCCTGTCGGCCATTGGTCTAGATTTGGGCCAGCAGTCTGTGCATGGCTCACAGCCTAGGCCCCCGCCGGTTCGCCTGATCTCCTAGGGCCCGTTCACCCCGTCCTGCGTTTCTGGCACCCCTTTCTTCGGCCTCACGCCAACACCCCCACACACCAGCCCCCGCCTTCTGACAATCCCCCTCACTGCCCGCCCCCAAAAGAGCTAGTCGGTCCCACAGGTTTACTGCAGCCTGGGCCGCCATTACGCCCCACTTGTTGTGCTCTTATGTCGCGTCCCTTCGCATCTGCCCCAGCTCGGGGTCACCGCCAAGGCCAAGAGGAACGTGAGAGGCGGTCAGAGGAAGGCGGGAGCGTCCCGGGACCCCGCACCTTCCAAGTTGTGAGCCCAGGTACTCAGGGGGCAGGGCCCCGCCCCCACCCCCCCTCCCCCACCCCGCAGCCTGCCATCGTGATGCAGTGCGCAGCTGGGACCTTGTCACCAGCAGTTGTCACGCCAGGCCAAGAGGCCACCCTCTTCAGGGTGGAGGCGGTGGAGGAGGGCGAGGCCCTGGTGGACGGAGACGTGGCGGGGATCGGGCGGGAGTTCCAGCTGCTTGCGGAAGACATCATGGAGGAGGTGGAGGTTGTGGCGGATGAGGAGCAGGAACAGCGGCCCTCCCAGGAGCTAGAGGAGAAGACGGTGGAGGAGCAGGGCCAGGAAAGGCCCGGAGGCCCTTGTGAGCGCCAGGAGCTGGATGCCGTGCAGGCACTGGCCGCCCTGCAGGTAGAACTGAGCTCTGAGCGTGAGCAAAACCGCAGGGCTTACGTTCAGTTCATGCGCAAGAACCATCAGAGGAGGAAGCGTCACTTGGCTCGGAGGAGCGCCATCATCCAGGGCATCCCTGGCTTCTGGGCCAAAGCTGTATCCTTTGCGCTGCTCCTTGGGGTCCGCTGCTCAGGAGGACGAGGAAGGGGAGAAGGGGCAGGAGCAGGCGGAGGGGGTGGAGGCGAGGGCACAGGAAGGGCGCCGGAGGCCACTGAAGGAAATGCGGTCCTGGGCAATTGGCAGGCTCCAAAGGCACAGCCGAGTAGGGCCTGGGCAGGGCCACAGGTGGACGTGTCGCAGCCATGCCTTTGAGTGTCTCCTTCAGGCCTGCATCTGAGGAGGCGCAGCCCCCGAGGCCTCTAAGTCAACATTGACCAGAGACGGTACACAAGAGCAGCGTTCGCAGACAGTTATTGGTGTAAATGTGGGTGATCCCGGCACATTGCTGGGACATGTGAGTCATTCACACACGCACGCACGCACGCACACACACACACACACACACACACACACACACACACGTACACATAAACACACACACACATACCCAAGAAGCCCTTTACTTTCAGACACGGTTTGTCCCAAGGACTGCAAGTCTGACCGTATAAGCAGTGACATGCCACTACCCAGCATACACAGGTCTGGAGGAGCAGAGTAGCGGTCAGAAACAGCCCCTGCTTGGGGAATGCAGATGCACACCATCCCAAGGGGCCCAGAGCCATGAGCGTGTCTGATGGTATGGCAGGTCCTGAGGATATCAGCAGTGGCCGGGCAAGAGGCAGTGCCCGCCAAGCTCCTTGCAGATGCGTGTTCCAGTATCCTTGTTCCACCCCAGACTAGGGCTGATGCTCCTGGCTCTTCTTGGCCGGCATGTGGCCTGAATGGCTCCTTGACCTAAAGCAGATTATGAGCCACCCTCAAGTCTCCGTCCTGATCAGCGACCAAGATCAAGACTTTCTCGGCTACATGATGGACTTGAAGGTCAGTGAGGGAGTCTGAGGAAGGGTGGGTATGGGACCTGGCGGGGAGTGGGAGGAACGTGTTAGCCATGTTCCTGTGCTGTGAGACTTTGGAGAGGCATCGGGGAAGCTGATCATGCCTGCCTTGGAGGCAAGCTGAGGCCCCTAGAAGCTTGCACCTTTTCCCTCCTCGCTATCCTGGCAGGTGCAGGTGCGGAGCCATCCGCCGTCCCGCTGCAAGCTGATCTTTTCCTTTCGGGACAACCCCTACTTCTTGAACTCGGTGATCATTAAGGAGTATTACCTTGACATCACTGGTAAAAGGTGGCTCCCGGGGTGATGAGTGTGGGTGTGCAAGCGTGTGGATGATGCACCTGCGGTGTCCACCCCAGTCTCCCCGGTCTGTCTGCAGGGTACAGGGCACGTCGATCCACTCCAGTCCACTGGTTCTGGGACTTTGAACGGGGAGCCCCCAACCGCAGGCTGGACACCAGGAGCCTTAACTTTCTCAACTGGCTGTCAGGCCACAACGGCCCAGAATCGAACAGGATTGCTGAGGTGGGGTTGCTTTGGGCTTGCACACAGTAGGTGGTTGATGTTGGAGTTCTTGGCTGCTCATGGGAGGGTTGGGAGCCTGGTCAGCCCCTGGCTGACCTTGCTCGTGTTGCCTGCAGATCATCAGCGAAGACGTGTGGGACGATCCCCTGAAGTACTACCTCAGGGAGGAAGGTTCGTCCACGAGAGATAACTGACAGAAACACATGTGGTGATGGGGTCTGGAGGTAGGCCCCGTAGGGACAGCCGAATAGTAGCTGGGACACAGTACTTTCTTTCGCAAATGGGGATGCTCAGGCTCATGCAAACTGGCTGCAGAGCCAGAGCCTGAGTCAAGCATGTAGCAGGTGACTTGCTGAGACTGGGGGCTGGGGGGGCCTCGGTGTGTCCGAGCGCAGTAAGTCCCCTCCAGTCAGCTGTGGTGGCAGCGCTCTCCATGTCAGAGTCCTAGGTGATACGACTAGAGGCAGGGTGAATTAAGTGCCTGTGTCAGAATCATCAGCTTGTAGTTCTGCATATGTGCAAGTTTCCTCTCAGGGATGTTACTGTGTACACATGCATGTGTGTGCACACGTGCTCATAGAAGTCCCTGCCACTACGATTGTGAGTATGATCTGTCAGAATTGACCTAGCCAGGTGATGGAAGTTGGATAGCGAAAACATGAAGGTCTTAGGGAAAGGTACATAGACGCTGGCCAGCAGAAGCACTGAAGCCAGGGAATCAATCCCGTTATCTCACTGAGCAAACATGTTCTAAGTGGAATCACAGTGGTGCACCCAGGATGCCTGGCAAAAAGGAGAGGCAAGAGGAAAGAGCCTGGGGAGTGTGCAGAGGAAAGTCCACTACACCTGCAGTTTATGAAAAGAAAATGTACCTAATGATCTGGAAGGAGAAACTCTACCTAATTAATTGAGATATCTAGCTAAGGAGATTTCCAGCCAAACAGCCAAAAGTGCTTCCTGGTTTATTGCTGCCTATAGTAAAATATGAAGAGAAATTAAAAACAAAAATGTTTAAGAGAAAGAATATTAAAAAAGAAGACAGAACTTGCTGATTTGGAAATTTTCCAGTCTTTTAAGATGACAGAAGATGCTAAAATTAATGGCTCTCAAGCAAGGTCATATCCAGGGCACTGAGATAAGGTGGTCTAAATATAACATTTTACATCACCTCTGCATCAATTCTTATTTTATTTTTTTAAAGTAAAGGTTGTCTAAGGGTGAGTGTGACTAAAATTCTTTGTTAAGCCTCAGAAACCTGGAAGGGGATGCTTCATGGCATTATTTAGGCAGGCCAATGCCCTCCAAAGAGTTTAGGAGTGTCACTCAGAGATCATTTCAGTCACACAATAAGACACCTACCAAGTTTCAGGGTGTTATCCCTCAGCTATCTCAGCAGAAAACCAAGACAGAAGAGGCCTTTTCATGAAGACGTGTGGTTGTGGCTTTAGAGTGGGGTGTTTTGCCATGAACACCAGTAAGATTATCAGGAGACACACCAAGTTTTTAAGATAATATATTTAAGTTCAGCTTGGACTGAAAGGACCAGCAATAGTACAAAATAAGAGAGCTCTGGACTTCTACCTTCGACAAGCAGGAGGCAGGCTAGAGAGACTGTTTCACTGTAACTGTTTACTACCCACCTTTCATGCAATGGAATCATGTCAGAGGGCAGAATTAAAAATTCAGAGACTGAAGCCTAGGAAGTTTCCAGGCCTTAAATCCTAATCAAAGGACTGCCAACAAGATCCCATGGGATTTCAGAACTGCTACTATTGACTCCCATCTCCCCTCCCTTCTGGAACAGGAATGTCTATGAAGGTTATCTGTGCCTCACCACCACTGTGTGTTGGCTGTGAAAGTGAGCAGATTAATTCATCTCTTTTGTTCATAGATCATCAGGTCTAGAGGAACTACATTTGTATAAATTGAACTGATGTGTTGGAGAAGATTTGAGAGTCTTGTGGACTGCAAGGAGATCAAACTAGTCAATCCTAAAGTAAAGCAGTCCTGCATATTCATTGGAAGGACTGATGCTAAAGCAGCAGCTCCAATACTTTGGCTACCTGATTCGAAAAACTGACCCATTGGAAAAGACCCTGATGAGGGAAAGATTGAAAGCAGGAGAAGCAGACGGCAGAGGATGAGATGGTTGGATGCCATCACCAACTCAGTGGACTTCAGTTTGAGCAAGCTCCTGGAGTTGATGATGGACAGGGAACCGTGGTGTGCTGCAGTCCATCGGGTCACAAAGAGTAGGACACAACTGAACGACTGAACACTTGAGATACTGCAGAAGTGGACCCTGATCCATATCTGGACCTGACTTAGATGACAAGATCCTGAACTTCAGGTTAATGCTGTAATGGATAATTGGTAGGAAAATGCATTTTGGACATATAAGTGTGTAAACAATTAGTGGCCATGTGTACCATGTGTTTTTTTTTAAATTTTATTTAATTTTTAAACACATTGGTTTTTTGCAAAATATCAAAATGTCCACAAGTCCTTTCCTTCCTGAAGGGTCCTCCTCCCTCCCATACTCCCCTTCACATATGGTCGTCCCAGCTGGACTTATTGGCATCACTTGTAATGTTAGAATATTGTAGAAATGAAAATGACTTAGTGTCTGAGACTAAATCATAATATTGCACTGCAGCCTCTGAGACTCATCCTCTTGGATCACTCATCTCTAGAAGCCAGCTTAGTCATATCTTGGGAACACTCAGGTAGCCCAGTAGAGAGGCCCATGTGAAAGAACTGAGGCTTTCTCCCAACAGCCAGCAAGCAAACTGGTTTCAACAGCTATGTGAGTAAGCCATCTTGGAAGGAAATCCACCAGCCCACATCAAGGCTTCAGATGACGGCAATCTCATGAAACCCTGAGCCAGAACACTCAACTGAATTACTCCTGGATTTCCAACTTTCAGCAGCAGTATGAAATAATATTGTTTTAAGCTGTTAGTTTGGGGTTATTTGTTATGCAGCAGTAGTTCATTAACGCACTGCCAACTTTGGGCAATGTTTTTATCCCAGGGTGCCTGTCCATTTAGTCCAATCTAAGCCAGAATCTGCTACTTCAGTTTAGAAAACATACCTCACCCTTGATCTGACCACCCACATTATCAGATCAAATTCCTTATCACTCACCTCAATATATTTTCAGCCTTGCCTAGCCTCAGCCAGAATCCACCCTCACCCTTATGGTCCTCTTAATAAGTTTCCATCCACTGATACCCACTCTGTTATTGTTCATTGCTTTTCAGTTTCCCAGTCTCTCTTTCCAATCTCATGTACCCACCCGGTTCCTTAGCTATAAATCCCAGCTGTGGCCCTGCTGGAGTCAGACTTAATCTCAATCTCTCTCCCATATTATAAGACCCCACTATAGTACTCTTACCTTGAATAAAGTTTTTCTTACCACCTTTAGTAAGTGTTATGAATATTTTTTTTTAACATTTCCAAGTTCTGTAGGGATTATTCTCAAAGGAATAGTTTTATACCTTTACTTCTTATCCTATATTCTTTGGGGAACAAATTTCTAGAATTAAAAATTTCATGTTTTTAATACAAACAAACAGAAAATATCTTTTTAAATATATTTATATATCTTAAAAATGTAGTAATCTGAAAAGGATGTGTATATAGACATATCAGTGTATATATACACATACCCTCAGAGCTCCAAAAAAACAATTCTCAGTAAACTATAAATTAAAATATTCAGCCTGCAAGTAGTGAAATCTTTGGAATTAACTTGCCAAAAATCATAGAGAATGAAATTTTAATTAAAAAATGTATACATAAAAATATTTGGGATTCAGACAAAATTTGCTAAAGTTAGGTCAAGCCCTAAACCATCTATTAAAAAAAAAGAAAAAAAAAAACTACTCAGTATCATGTAATAACCTATAATGGAAAATAACCTAAAAAAGAATAGATATGTATCTGCATAACTAAATCACTCTGATATACATCTGAAACACAACATTTTAAATCAAATATATTTCCATAAAATTTGTAAAGAAAGCTTTTAAAATAAAATGTTATAAAGAAAAAAATCCTAAAGAAAGTAGAAGGTATATATGAATTGAAACAAAAATAGAAAACAACAAAAATAAAATTTGTTGGGATAATAAAACAAGAGCTGCTTCTTGAGAAAAGGAAAATCAGAAACTGTGGCAAATCAAGTAAGGGGAAGAGGAGGTTAATTCCAATATTAGAAATGAGAAATGGAATGGGATTCTGAGAGGATAACATTCAACCAATCTGAGTGGAATTACTTTTGTTTCAGGAAAGGTCCAGTCAAGCCAAAACCTGGGGAAAGAAAGGGAAGGAAAGAAAGAGGAAGAGAGTCAGGGGAAGAAAGGAAGAAAAGGAAAGGAAGGAAGAAAGAAAGAAAAGTAAATGTCTCAACAGATGTTGTAAACTATCCAATGAAACAATTCTCTTAAAATCTAAAAACAGAAATAGAAATTCATTAAGCCATATCCTCCCATAGAGTCCATAAGACTGTTCTATACATCAGGGAGAGGGAGAGGGTGGGAAGATTTGGGAGAATGGCATTGAAACATGTAAAATATCATGTATGAAACGAGATGCCAGTTCAGGTTCAATGCATGATACTGGATGCTTGGGGCTAGTTCACTGGGACGACCCAGAGGGATGGTATGGGGAGGGAGGAGGGAGGAGGGTTCAGGATGGGGAACACATGTATACCTGTGGTGGATTCATTTTGATATTTGGCAAAACTAATACAATTATGTAAAATTAAAAAAAAAAAAAGGCCATATCCTCATTGCCTTTGATGATACTAAGAACAAGAAAACCCATTTACACATCACTGTTTAGAATTTCTGGCCAACACAGTAGGATTGTTAAAAAAAAAAAAAAAAAGAAACAAAAATATGCCATGTTATTTGTAAAAAGATAGACAGCAGAAATATTTTTAAACCATTTTATTTCTATAAATAGTAATTTTACTTATAATGTTTTGGCAACATTAATAAAACAATAAATTTTACCTGAAAGAACAAGCAAAATAGACAAGGAAATTCACAAAGGGCAATAAAAAATAATAATCTTGACAGATATTCCATACATTTGTAAACAAAACAAAGTGTTATTGCCTGAAAAAATATAGAGGTATTGATAGAAAAACAGAGGAAGCTCCTGAAAGAACTCAACTCACTAGTAACTATCTTTTATTTGCAGGCACAAAAACTGACTCAAGTTAATTCTAAGAAGCAAAGCCCTGATGTTATTATCTCTTCTCAGGTTGTGTTTTTTTGTGTTGTGTGTGTGTGTGTGTGTGAAAATCTAGGAAATTTAGGCTGCAGAGGAAAGAAGAGGGTAGAGACTTAAAGTGCCTTTAGGAGGAGGAGGAAAGGGAAGGGGTTGAGGATTTCATTGTGTGATTTGAACAGCATTGGTGAAGCTTAAACAAGGGAGGTAGCAAGCCATGCAGGCCTAGGGGAAGAGCATTTCCAGAGGAATGACAGTTGCAAAGTCTTTGGATCGGGAAGAAATGGAATTTTCTTGAGGAAAAGCAACGCCAGTGTTGTCAAAACCAGGGCACCAGTGGGGAAAACAGTAGAGTAGAATGATAGAGAATGGAAGAGAGGAAGTAGTCAGGGATCTTATCACTGGAACCTTTTTATTTGGCAATAAATACAACTTGTACTCCTTAGGAGCATTCTTCAGAGCAAACAACAGTAACAGTGTTGATAATACTAAGCAACAATAAAAACCTATAAATAAAACATTTCATATTTTTACTATAGAAATAAAATAAAGGAGATAAGAATGCAATATTCTGCACATTTATTTATACATAGAGTTTTCACCTGAGACCAGAACACCACACACACACACACATGCTTTATACACCTAAAAGTGGTTTAGGCTGAGACTTAGAAAAGTGCTTTGGCCCAAGCAAACTAACTGGAAAGGCCTAGTAAAATATTCAAAGTGCAAATCAATCAATCAAGCATTGAGTAAATAAATGCAATTTACTTGTATTTGAATTTACAGTCATGAAATTACCTAAAATGGAGACAATAGACTGACTACAGCTTAGTCATCTGTCGTCCTTCCTCTTCAGTTCTGAGAGGGATGCTAACCCCTTGGTGATTATCACTTGCCAGCATTTTGTGAAAGCTTAGAGGATTTAAATAAATTGAGGAGGGGAGAAAACAATAGTGGTGAGAGACAAAGAGGAGGAGAAAGGAAGAGGAAATGGAGAGATTTCTCCTGGCATAGGTCTATAGCCAGGATCCCAGGTTCCTTGAATGGTGCACAGAGTTTGCTAGGTATCTGTGCCAGAAGTGGAGAAGGTATGGTATTCAACTACAGGAGGAGACTCAACTCCAGGAACCCACAGAGGAAGCCAAGTGTGCTGATGTTCAGGAACCAATACTTGGAGGGTACCCGTAGGCCTGTTAAAGAGCCCTTGGAGACGCAAAAAAAAAAAAAAAAAAATTTCCACAAGTATAATCGGAGAAGGCAATGGCACCCCAGTCCAGAACTCTTGCCCGGAAATTCCCATGGATGGAGGAGCCTGGAAGGCTGCAGTCCATGGGGTCTCTGAGGGTCAGACATGACTAAGCGACACTTTCACTTTTCACTTTCATGCATTGGAGAAGGAAATGGCAACACACTCCATGGTTCTTGCCTAGAGAATCCCAGGGATGGGGGAGCCCAGTGGGCTGCTGTCCATGGAGTCTCACAGTGTCGGACACGACTGAAGTGACTTAGTGGTAGCAGCACAAGTATAATCACAGACTAGATATTTGGATAGAGTCAGATCAGATCAGATTAATCGCTCAGTCGTGTCCGACTCTGTTCGACCCCATGAATCGCAGCACGCCAGGCCTCCCTGTCCATCACCAACTCCCGGAGTTCACTCAGACTCATGTCCATAGAGTCAGTGATGCCATCCAGCCATTTCATCCTCTGTCGTCCCCTTCTCCTCTTGCCCTCAATCCCTCCCAGCCTCAGAGTCTTTTTCCAATGAGTCAACTCTTCCCATGAGGTGGCCAAAGTACTGGAGTTTTGGATAGAGTAGAGGAAGGATAATAACTCTATGACCTGATAATTACTGAAATAAACGAGACAATTCCTGCATATCAAACTGTGTCAATTAAGACCAAAACTCAGTATTAGTTTGATAAAATGGGAAATTATACACACAAAGAATTAGCTGTTAACTGTAATACATTCATGTCCAAGGCAAGATAAGATACAAAACTGAAATCTTCACATGTTCAACTAGGGTAAGACACATGTAACTGGAAAAGGTAAGGGAAAGTTCTATAGAGGGTTTAATCACCCTGGACCCTTTGTATCCACTACATTTACTATTCTGAGACAACTCCATTGTAGCTTAAGGGTAAGAGAACTGAATTTAGCCCAATTCATAAACTGAACAGATTTCCCGTGTTTGATCACTTTCAGTTAAAACTATGGGTCCAGTACAAATCAAACTGGATGTTAAGGCTTTTTCCCTTGGGAATCTTAACTTGCTTTACTACTGTGACTGAGACAGATATGACTACTTCACTGTGACTAAAAGCTAGTCAAATGGGAAAGGGGATGGAATCAATCAAATTCCCCTTTTGATCACTCAACAGGAGGTCCACAGGCAACAGGCCTCATTCTATTAACCATCTCTGCTTCTCCAACTGCAGTCAATGATACACAGGGCCTGCTTGATGCTTGAAGGGGCCTCTCACCAAACACAGGCATTTTAACGTTTGGCTTCCTTGAGATGTCCCTGGGCTAGGTAAAAACACTCTGAGACAGTGTTCCTTCTGCCTTGGCTCTATGCCTGGAGTGAATACATGCCTCTTCCTCAACTGGGACAAGAAGCCACAGCTCTCCACTGACTAAATCCCATGTCTGGTCCAAACTCACATCATAGCTTCTTCATCAACTTCTCCACACCAGGCTTTTGGAGTCAGGTTATTTTAGATCAGCACAACAGAGGCACTTTGGAGACTTTAGCAACACATAGGAACATACCATAACAAAGCCATTCCAATCTGGCTATATAGTTAATACTGAGATCTTCAAGGCATGAAAACAGTTGAAAATTACATTGCTAAAACATTCTACAGATTATATGTATAGTAGAGCGTTTGAACTTACAAATAACATGAAATACCAAAATAGGTTTTACTTTTCCTTTCTCCACCTCTCTCATTCTCTCTCTTTCTCACACACACACACACCCATACTTTTTATGTGTTAAGACAATTGTATGAAAAACAGGAAATATATTTTAAAATAACATCTCAATATTCAAACAAAACTGTACTTCATGTATTTAAAATAAAAACACATAAATTACACATTGGTTTCCCCATATTTGATATTATTGAATAATGCTATAATTTGAACTTGTTCTTTTTAATGGGGTTTTTAACTTTGAAATACTGGCTTCAGACTTACTGAAAGTAGAATTAATGGGTTCTTTTTGACCTCCTACTTTTAGATTTCGGGGGTGATGGTTCAGAATGAGATGTGTTCACAGTAGTGAATGCTACTTCCACCAATCCTGGTTGAAGTGGTTCCAGTGATACCTGAATAACAACTTTTGTTTCAGGAGGTAATCCTTCTAGCTGCTTAGGCTTCTTAAACATTTGATGACACTGGGCCTTGTGCTCCCTTTTCTCTTTAAAAGTTAAAAACTGTAGCCCACATTTGGAACACTGGTGAAAACTCTTTTCCCAGTTCCGTCTATAATGACATATGTATGGTGTTGCAGTTTTAAAAATTTTGAGACAAAAGGGGCAAGAAAATTCTTAGTGTTACCATGGTATGCTCTGAAATGTGCATCCACATCTGCAAAGAATGATGATCTGTAACTGCAAACCTGGCATACATAGGGCATTTCACCAGGCTTATGATTGTCTTTCATGTGGTGTAAGAGAACCTGATCTGTCTCAAAGGAAAATTCAAAGATTTTACTGACTGCAGAGGGCTCCTTGAAAGTGTGGACACTTTCAATGTGACACTGCAGCTGGAAGGGAGTAGGAAACTGGCAGTGGCAGTGCTGGCAGGTGGTGTGGTATTTCAAGCTGTCACCTCTCTGCCTCTCAAGTTCCAAATGGTGCTTAATGTGATTCATAAACTTGACATTTTTTAGAACTTTCAAGCAGCTGAGGCATTTAAAGGCTGTGTGAGTTTTTGGTTCTGGCTGTCCATCTCCTATATGCTGTCCATAGTAGAAGTCATGAAGTAACACAATCAGATTGCCTTCTGTGGGATCAACAATCTTGTTTTGACTTGCTACACTTGGAAAGTCAGTTTTTGTCAGTCCATTTTCCCCTAAAGGACTTACAGGCTTGCAATGAACATTGCCCTTTGGAAAAGCTGTTGGACAAGGTTCTCCATTCTGAATATGGCTTAATGAGGTATGAACACTGTCTGGTGTGCTTTGCTGAGTAGTCACTGTATGAAAAATACCTGAAAGGGACAAAGCTAAAGAATGTTCTCCTATAATTCCATCACTGAGTTTAGGCCTTTTGGGATTTGTGCTATTTGTTTCAGAAGTGGTAAGTCACTTTGATACATGAGGACTTTTATCCATATCTCCTGTAGAAACTGCTGTTTCTACTGGATGCTGCAATGAACTTGTGAAGGTAATCAAAGGAGAACATAACTCTGAAAAGCTATTAGGCACTATTTGTGGTGAAATATTTTTAGAATCCGCTTTGGACAAAGGCTCAATAATAATAGGACTATCTGTTGATCTTGATTCAGAGACAGAAACTGGCAAGACAGTCTTTGCTTCTGATGCAGGAGTCACATGACTAACAGGCTGTAATTTCTGAGCATTATCTTTCCTGAAATGACCATACCTTTTTCTCCTTGAATAAGAACCTGGGGTAACTCCATTCAGTATGTTTGAAATGACTGGTTTTGAATTTGAGGTCATCCCAACAAAGATCACATCAGCATCTTCATTTACATGTTCCATTCCAACCAAGATCAGTTCAGCATCTTCATCATCTACTTTGTTTGTTTCTCCTGGCTTTTCTGTGGTTCTGGCTCTTGTTCTTCTTCACATAACATACATGGTGGTTCCATATTTTAAATACTTTTTTGTTCTTGGAGGGTGTGGCCACAAGTCCCAGTGCTTCCTTTAAATAAGCTGTCACCTAAGTATAAATATACTACATATTAGTTAAGTACAGAAAAATGTGCTATTTTGTTATCTCCAAAATTCTAGGGTAGTTATAAACACCCTTATCTTACAGATAACGACAATGAGCATCAAAGAGACTAAATGACAGCTGAAAAACCTATGATTTCAAGTTTACATGACTCGAGAATCATAGCTTTGTCCTATGTTGATTTTAATCTCTTCTATTTAAAAAAAAAAAAAAAAAAACAACACCACCGATCATTAGGTGAAATCACGTATAAAGGACAAGAATTTTTACAAAAGCACTACTGTACAGTGTTTAGAAACATGGAGTTCAGAGTCAAAGAAGATTAAGCTGGAATTCTAAGTTAACCATATACCAGCTGCATCTTTTAGGGCAAATTTATAACTTTTAAATGTGTTTCCGTATCTTAAAGACAAACATGCTTATTTCTTAGACTTAAGGTTAACAGCTCTTTTTAAAAAGCATCAGCTATTCAATGGCATCTTGTAGTAAAATTGGAAAAAAAACTTATCTTAAATGCACATTACAACTGATTCACACATACTAATTTCATAAATGTTAATACAGAAAATAGGCAGCAAATTCAAAGTATACAGTATGTATGCATACATAACAAACAGCATAATTCAATGTCAAGCACTTAACACAGGCCTTGGAAATTGAGAATGAACTCTCTTGATAATCTGACCCCAATTCCACACTGATATATCCTAAATTTCTCCCTCAAATCCTGACTAAACTTAAATCCAACAATGCTTCATCCTTCACTCCACATGTCTCTTCCCCATATAGTAAGCAAAGTGATGCCAGTATTTCTCTAATATGAATATCAGACAGAGACATCAGACACACACAACTGATATCCCTTATTAATACAGATGCAAGAGTCCTCAACAAAATACTGGCAAACAAAATCTAACAACATATAAAAGAAATTACATACCATGATCACGTGGGATTTATGGAGGTATGCAAAGTTGGTTCATTATATGAAAGTCAGTCAACATTATACCATTTTAATACAATAAAGGACAAAAAGCACATCTGCCTGCAGAAAAAGCATTTCCCTGAATCTAGCACCTTTTCATAAAAGGGGTTAAAATAAAACACTTAATAACTAAGAACAGAAGAGGACTTTCTCAGTCAAAGGGTGCCTGTAAAAGACCCACAGCTAACATCATATTTAATAATGAAACACTGAAAGCTTTCCCTGTAAGGTTGGGAACAACACAAGGAAGTCTATTCCACACTTTGGTTCAATATTATACTGGCAGTTCTATAACCAGAGCAATCAGGAAAGAAAAAGGAATTGTTGTTGTTGTTGTTTAGAGAGAAAAAAAAACAGCCTTCAGAATGGAAAGGAAAAATTCAATGTGTATTGGAGATAACATACTTTTATATATAGAAAACCCTGAAGAAACCACAAGTATTAAAATTAATAAAAAGATTGCAGAATACAAGATAAATATTTTAAAAATCAATCACATTTCTATACAGTAGCAACAAATGTTCTGAAAATGGAGTTAAGTCAACATTTGACTCTACACTAGCATTAAAAAGAATACTTAGGATGTCAGAAAGAGAAAGACAAATATCATATGGTATCACTTACATGTGGACTCTAAACTATGACACAAATGAACTTATCTGTGAAACAGAAGCAGACTCACAGACATAGAGAGCAGACTATGTGATTACCAAGAGAGGAAGGGTGGGGGAGACATAGACTGGGAGCTGGTGACTAGCAGATGCAAACTATAATGTTAATATATTGAATAGATAAACAAGATCCTACTGTATAGCACAAGGAACTATATTCATAATTTTTGATAAACAATAATGGAAAAGGATATGAAAAAAATTGTGCGTGCATGTGTGTGTGTTTACATATGAAGGAAAAGAAAGGTAAAAGGAAGGAAAGGAAAGGACAACTCTTGGCAAGTATGTACAAAAACTGGATCCTTGTGTGTTATGGATAGATTTTAAAATGGTGCAACTGCTACAGAAAACAGTATAAAGGCTCCTCAAAAAATTAAAAATAGAACTATCACATGACTCAGCAATTCCACTTCTGGGTATAAATTCAAATGTAGTTAACATGGGGTCTTGAGATATTTGCACAGCCATGCTCAAAGCAGCACTAATCTCAACTAAGAGGTGGAAGCATCTAAACGTCCATCAAATGGGATATATACATATAATGGAACATTATTAAGCCATATAAAGGAAATTCTGCCCCAAGCTACAACATTCATTATCCCTTAAGACATCAAGCCAAAGGAAATAAGCCAGTCATATAAAAGACAAATACTGTATGTTTCCACTTATATGAAATATCTAATACAGTCAAGCAATGGAAAGGAAACAAAGAAGAATGATGGAGTCCAGGGTCTAGGGAAACAGGGAAGAAAAGAAGAGTTGTCGTTAATGGGACAGGAAATGGGTACAGAGTTTCAATTGTGCAAGATAAAAAGGTGTAGACCTGTGTTTCATAGCAATGTGATAAGGAATTCCATGGTAGTTCAGAGGTTAGGACTCCAAACTTTCCTATCAGGGGCCTGGGTATGATTCTCAACCAGGAAACTGTCATTCAACCTGCATAGCACAGCTACAACAATGACAACAACAACAAAACAACACTGTGACTGTGTGTGTGTGTGTGTGTGTGTGTGTGTGTGTGTGTGTGTGTGTGTTAGTTGCTCAGTCGTGTACGACTCTTTGCATCCCCATGGACTGTAGCCCACCAGGCTCCTCTGTCCATGGAATTCTCCAGGCAAGAATACTGGAGTGGGTTTCCATTTCTTTCTCCAAAATGACTTATGAAAGTGTGTGAAATACTTAGCAAGTAAAAATGGTTAAAATGGTAAAAATTTAAGTTAGATGTTTTTTTACAATTAAAAAAAAATTTAACAACCAGGAAAAGAATTTGAATAGACATTTCACCAAAGATGATATACAAATGGCCAACAATGACAAAAAATACTGCTTAACATGATTGAAAGTTAAAGAAAGTGAAGTCGCTCAGTCGTGTCTGACTCTTTGTGACCCCATGGACTGTAGCCTATCAGGCTCCTCCATCCATGGGATTTTCCAGGCAAGAGTGCTGGAGTGGATTGTCACTTTTCCTTCTCCAGAGGATCTTCCCAACCCAGGAATTGAACCCAGGTCTCCTGCGTTGCAGGCACTTTACCTTCTGAGCCACCAGGGAAGCCACTAGCAAAATGTAAATCAGTCTCCGTGAGATACTACTTCACACTCATTAGGTTGGCTATAATCAAAAAGAGGAATAATAACAAGTGCTGCAGAGGATGTGGAGAAAAGGAATCTTCATATATTGTTGATGTAATTGCTGTAAAATGGTACAACCACTTTGGAAAAGAGGGTTTGTCAGTACGTCAAAAATTAAATATAGAGTAGCCATATGATCCAGAAATTTCACTCTTTTGTATATATCCTTAAAAACTGAAAACGTTAAGTCCATGCAAAAACAGTGTTCACAGCAACATTACTCACAATAGCCACAAAGAATACGCCATCCAAATATTATCCATTAATTGATGAATGGATAAATAAACGGTGGTATATGCTCACAATGGACTACAGGTAAGCCATATACCATATTGATATACTATATTCAGCCATAAAAAAATGCACTGTTATACAGTCATGAAATGGATGAATCTTGAAAATATACAAACTAGGGGACTTCCCTGGAGATCTAGTGTTTAAAACTCTGCACAGGTTTGGTCCCTGGGCTGGGAAGTAAGATCCCACATGCCACATAGCTAAATAAATAAATATTTGAAAAGAAAATATGGCATCTGAATAAGCCAAACACAAAGATCACACATTGTATGTGGGAGAACTGTAGGTAGAAGAGAAGCAGGAAAGAGAAGCATTCTGTAATCCAAATGAAACATTTTTTTGAGGGAGGAGGAAATGAACTGCTTTGATAAAGGCTGCCAATAAATTAAATAAAATAACCTCAGGCTCTACTACAAAGCAACAGTCATCAAGACAGTATGGTACTGGCACAGAGACAGAAATATAGATCAATGGAAAAAAAACAGAAAACCCAGAGATAAACCCACGCTCCTATGGACACCTTATCTTTGACAAAGGAGGCAAGAATATACAATGGAGAAAAGACAATCTCTTTAACAAGTGGTGCTGGGAAAACTGGTCAGATCAGATCAGATCAGTCGCTCAGTCGTGTCTGACTCTTTGCGACCCCATGAGTCGCAGGACACCAGGCCTCCCTGTCCATCACCGACTCCTGGAGTTCACTCAGACTCACATCCATCGAGTCAGTGATGCCATCCAGCCAGCTCATCCTTTGTCGTCCCCTTCTCCTCCTGCCCCCAATCCCTCCCAGCATCAGAGTCTTTTCCAATGAGTCAACTCTTCTCATGAGGTGGCCAAAGTACTGGAGTTTCAGCTTCAGCATCATTCCTTCCAAAGAAATCCCAGGGCTGATCTCCTTCAGAATGGACTGGTTGGATCTCCTTGCAGTCCAAGGGACTCTCAAGAGTCTTCTGCAACACCACAGTTCAAAAGCATCAATTCTTCAGCGCTCAGCCTTCTTCACAGTCCAAGTCTCACATCTATATATAACGACAGGAAAAACCATAGCCTTGACTAGACAAACCTTTGTTGGCAAAGTAACGTCTCTGCTTTTGAATATGCTATCTAGGTTGGTCATAACTTTCCTTCCAAAGATCAAGCGTCTTTTAATTTCATGGCTGAAGTCACCACCTGTAGTGATTTTGGAGCCCAGAAAAATAAAGTCTGACACTGTTTCCACTGTTTCCCCATCTATTTCCCATGAAGTGGTGGGACCGGATGCCATGATCTTCGTTTTCTGAATGTTGAGCTTTAAGCCAACTTTTTCACTCTCCACTTTCACTTTCATCAAGAGGCTTTTTAGTTCCTCTTCACTTTCTGCCATAAGGGTGGTGTCATCTGCATATCTGAGGTTATTGATATTTCTCCTGGCAATCTTGATTCCAGCTTGTGTTTCTTCCAGTCCAGCGTTTCTCACGATGTACTCTGCATATAAGTAAAATAAACAGGGTGACAATATACAGCCTTGATGAACTCCTTTTCCTGTTTGGAACCAGTCTGTTGTTCCATGTCCAGTTCTAATTGTTGCTTCCTGACCTGCATACAAATTTCTCAAGAGGCAGATCAGGTGGTCTGGTATTTCCATCTCTCGAGGAATTTTCCACAGTTTATTGTGATCCACACAGTCAAAGGCTTTGGCATAGTCAATAAAGCAGAAATAGATGTTTTTCTGAAACTCTCTTGCTTTTTCCATGATCCAGCAGATGTTGGCAATTTGATCTCTGGTTCCTCTGCCTTTTCTAAAACCAGCTTGAACATCAGGAAGTTCACGGTTCACATATTGCTGAAGCCTGGCTTGGAGAATTTTGAGTATTATTTTACTAGTGTGTGAGATGAGTGCAACCACTTGTAAAAGAATAAAACTAGAATACTTTTTGCAGAAGGCAATGGCACCCCACTCCAGTACTCTTGCATGGAAAATCCCATGGACGGAGGACCAGGAAGGCTGCAGTCCATGGAATCACTAAGGGTCGGGCATGACTGAGTGACTTCTCTTTCACTTTTCACTTGCATGCATTGGAGAAGGAAATGGCAACCCACTCCAGTGTTCTTGCCTGGAGAATCCCAGGGACTGTGGAGCTTGGTGGGCTGCTGTGTATGGGCTCACATAGAGTTGGACATGACTGAAGTGACTTAGCAGCAGTAGCAGAACACTTTTTAACACTATACACAAAAATAAACTCAAAATGGATTAAAGATCTAAACATAAGACCAGAAACTATAAAACTCTTAGAGGAGAACATAGGCAAAACACTCTCTGACATACCTCACAGCAGGACCCTCTATGACCCACCTCCCAGAATATTGGAAATAAAAGCAAAAATAAACAAATGGGATCTAATTAAAGTTAAAAGCTTCTGCACCACAAAGGAAACTATTAGCAAGGTGAGAAGACAGCCTTTAGAATGGGAGAAAATAATAGCAAATGAAGCAAGGGACAAACAACTAATCTCAAAAGTATACAAGCAACTCCTACAGCTCAATTCCAGAAAAATAAACGACTCAATCAAAAAATGGGCCAAATAACTAAACAGACATTTCTCCAAAGAAGACATATAGATGGCTAACAAACACATGAAAAGATGCTCAACATCATTCATTATCAGAGAAATGCAAATCAAAACCACTATGAGGTACCATTTCATGCCAGTTAGAACGGCTGCGATCCAAAAGTCTACAAGCAATACATGCTGGAGAGGGTGTGGAGAAAAGGGAACCCTCTTACACTGTTGGTGGGAATGCAAACTAGTACAGCCACTATGGAGAACAGTGTGGAGATTCCTTAAAAAACTGGAAATAGAACTGCCATATGACCGAGCGATTCCTACTGCTGGGCATACACACAAAGGAAACCATAATTGAAAGAGACATATGTACCCCAGTGTTCACTGCAGCATTTCTTCTTTTAGCCAGGGCATGGAAGCAACCTAGATGTCCATCAACAGATGAATGGATAAGAAAGCTGTGGTATATATACACAATTGAGTACTACTCAGCCATTACAAAGAATACATTTGAACCAGTTCTAATGAGGTGGATGAAACTGGAGCCTATTATACAGAGTGAAGTAAGCCAGAAAGAAAAATATCAATACAGTATACTATTGCATATATATGGAATTTATAAAGATGGTAACAACAACCCTGTATGCGAGACAGCAAAAGAGACACAGATGTATAGAGCAGTCTTTTGGACTCTGTGAGTGAGAGAGGGGGAAATGATTTGGGAGAATGGCATTTTAAACATGTATAATATCATAATAGAAATGTATTGACAGTCCAGGTTGGATGCAGGATACAGGAGGCTTGGGGCTGGTGCACTGGGATGACCCGGAGGGATGGTATGGGAAGGGAGATGGGAGGGGGGTTCAGGATGGGGAACACGTGTACACCCGTGGTGGATGAATGTTGATGTATGGCAAAACAAATACAATATTGTAAAGTAAAAACAATTATAATAAAAATAAAATAAAAATTGACCACTGAGTTAAACGTTTGGAATTCACTGGTGTCCTTGACAATCGTGGATTTAAAGGAAAATGAGAGAACTGGATATAACAAATTCTACTCTGCACAAGTCTATAATAAGCAAATATGAAATTTAAAAAAAAAAAAAACAGAAACAGGATGTGTCACCAAAAGACAGATTTTTAATGAGGGGTGACATTATAGTCAGTCTGTTTGCTGATGAGAACCATCCAGAGAAACAGAAAACTTAATCTAGGACAAAGAAGAGACTTGCTAGAATATCACTGAATAAACAAGAATTAAGTAGATCTAGGACACCAACCTGGATAGCATATTCAAAAGCAGAGATATTAATTTGCCAACAAAGGTCTGTCTAGTCAAGGCTATGGTTTTTCCTGGGGTCATGTATGGATGTGAGAGTTGGACTATGAAGAAGGCTGAGTGCCGAAGAATTGATGCTTTTGAACTATGGTGTTGGAGAAGACTCTTGAGAGTCCCTTGGACTGCAAGGAGATCCAACCAGTCCATTCTGAAGGAGATCAGCCCTGGGATTTCTTTGGAAGGAATGATGCTGAAGCTGAAACTCCAGTACTTTGGCCACCTCATGCGAAGAGTTGACTCATTGGAAAAGACTCTGATGCTGGGAGGGATTGGGGGCAGCAGAAGGGGACGACAGAGGATGAGCTGGCTGGATGGCATCATTGCCTTGATGGATGTGAGTCTGAGTGAACTCCAGGAGTTGGTGATAGACAGGGAGGCCTAGCGTGCTGGGATTCATGGGGTCACAAAGAGTCGGATACGACTGAGTGACTGATCTGATCTGACAACACAAGATGGAGAAGGCAATGGCAACCCACACCAGTATTCTTGCCTGGAAAATCCCATGGATGGAGGTACCTGGTAGGCTGCAGTTCATGGGTTTTCGAAGAGTCAGACATGACTAAGGCACTTCACTTTCACTTTTCACTCTCATGCATTGGAGAAGGAAATGCCAACCCACTCCAGTGTTCTTGCCTGGAGAATCCCAGGGTTGGGTGACCCTGGTGGGCTGCTGTCTATGGGATTGCACAGAGTCAGACACAACTGAAGTGACTTAGCAGCAGCAACACACAAAACGTGTACACAAGCCAAATAATTTGCTCATAGTAACAGAAATGAGATCATATGAAGAAAGGCTGGCATGGTGGATTAATGGGTATGGTAGCCAGCCTTCAAGATGACCCCAAGTGAGTCACATCTCCTGATATTCCCACCCTATGTACCTCTCTTTCAAACTAACACAGGGTTGACCTGTGAGACTAAGCAAATACAGAAGTGAAGATGTGTAACGTCTGAAAAAAGACTCTGCACTTTATCTTGGGTGCAAGTGCTTTCCTGAATCACTCATTCTGGGAAAAGACAGCAGTCTCCATATAAGCAGCCCCTTGAAGAGGCCCACAGAAGGAGGACCTGAAACCTCATGAGTATAGCCAAGTGAGGGAACTTAGATTCAACAAGCCAAGTCTTCAGAGGTTGTGAAACCAGATAAAAGCTTGACTACCACCTCAGGAGAGACCCTGAGGCTCAACTACCCAACTGGATTCTAGACCAAGAGCTGACAAGTATAAGTTCTTTCAAACTATTCAATTTTGAGATAATGTGTACAACACAAACATTTTGAGTTATAATATCATTCACATCATACTTACACACAGAAGAGTTCTCCTATAAATATGGCAAAACTTAAAAAACACAAAACAAACCAAAACACCTAAAAACAGGAGTTGCCTGGCAGTCCAGTGGTTTAGTTAGGACTCAGCCCTCTCACTGCCATGATCCTGTGTTCGATCCCTGGTTGGGTAACTAATATCCTATGAAGCCACATGTTGTGACCAAAACAAAACATGCTGTCAAGTTCAAAGCTGTACTGGCAATAGATAACTATGCAACAGAGCTGTAGGCACAAGTTGCTGGGCATGGAGCTACCTATCATCTTGTTTACTGGCATGAAATGAACTCAGATGCTCCCCTGCCCCCATCCAGTGGAGTTCAATTACTTAATGAAATAAAGCTGTTAAGGGTACAAAACTAAGCAAGTAATCCAATGTAAACTTGTTAAATCACAACACATTTTCTCTGAATGAACCACTTTATTCATTTATTCATTTGGCCATGCTACTTGGCTTGTGGGGTCCCAGTTCCAGGGAATGCCCACACCTTCATTACTTTGCTTTTGTAGTTAAAACCTTAGGATATGTGCATTGCCTAATTTTAGCCTCACCAAATGGTAGGAGTCAGCTCTACACAGCTTAAAACCCACGGTGCTCTTACTTTTTTTTCTTTCAAGAAGGCAGGAGCAAGCAAGCCAGCAGCCTCCCTGCCTGTTTTTAACGCTGCAACTCAGAGAGCTTCAGAGTGACCTGAAACCATGATTGCCCTGAAGTCACCACCTGCAATCAGGGTCAGCTAATCCCCAATCAGAAGAACTCTCTCTCTTCTTCTTCTTCTTCTTTTTTTTTTTTTTTAATTTTAGAGCCTTACACATTATAATGGCTGAGGAAAACCGAAAAGAATATAATTTTCTGACGTGAAAATTGTGTGAAATTCAATTTTTGGAGTCCTTAAAGTTGGAACAGGGACTTGCCAGTTCCTTTGGTTATTGTCTATGGCTGAAAACTTGATCAATCGCCAAAGATCATATTCACAAAGCCTAAAATATTTCTTTTTGGGTCCTTTACAGAATATTTTTTAAATGCCCTGTTCTGCTGGAAGTCTCCTAGTAGTCATATGGGGGAATAAAGTTTTGGTTTTGTTACAATATTTTCTTCTGTATTATATTCATTTTTCATTCCTTATTAATTTCATTCCTTCTTATGGCTCTAAGTTTGTTCTGTTGCTCATCTTTACAACTTTTTGAGACAGTTATTTGTAACTCTCATTTCTCTTATATGTAATGCTATAAGTTTACTTCAATTTATTGTTGTTGTTCAGTCCATCAGTCATGTAGGACTCTTTACAACCCCATGGACTGCATGCAGCACACCAGGCTTCCCTGTCCTTCACTATCTCCTGGAATTTGCTCAAACTCATGTCCACTGAGTTGGTGATACTATCCAACCATCTCATCCTTTGCTGCCCAATTCTCTCCTGCCCTCAGTCTTTCCAGTATCAAGGTCTTTCTCAATGAGTTGGTTTTTCACATCAGGTGGCCAAACTATTGGATCTTCAGCTTCAGCATCAGTCCTTCCAGTGAATATTCAGAGTTGATTTCCTTTACGATTGACTGGTTGGATCTTGCTGTCCAAGGGACTCTCAAGAGTCTTCTCCAACAACACAGTTCAAGAGCATCAATTCTTATGATCCAACTGTCACATCCATACATGACTGCTGGAAAAACCATAGCTGTGACTAGATGGACTTTGTCAACAAAGTAATGTCTCTGCATTTTAATATGCTGTCTAGATTTGTCATAGCTTTTCTTCCGAGGGGCAAATATCTTTTAATTCCATGGCTGCAGTCACCACCCACAATCATTTTGGATCCCAGGAAAATAAAGTCTGTCACTGTTTCCATCATTTCTCCGTACAACTTTAACTGTTTCCCACAATTTTGCTGCATAGTATGTTCATTATCATTCACTTCCAAGTATATCCTAATATTCTCTTCTTAAGACAAAGATTATATATTTTATGGGCTTCCCTGGTCACTCAACTGGTAAAGAACTTTCCAGTCAATACAGGAGACACAAAAGGCCCGGGTTCGATCCTGGGTCAGGAAGATCCCCTGGAGAAAATAATGGCAATCTGCTCCAGTAGTCTTGCCTGAAAATTCCATGGAGATATATATTATGGATTAATATAGTTAGTGATATTTTCCAAATGAATGGCATTTTAAAAGATGTTTCTTTGTCAATTTCTCATTATTGCATTATGGTCAGATCACACAGTATAAATATTGTTGATCCTTTGTATTTGAAGATTTCCATTCAATTAAGTATGCCATACTTTAGATTTCCATTCCAGTGAAGTCAAAATGAAGAGGGTGTGATGTAGAAAAAATACTTACAATGCTTAAAGTATATATATGTGAAATGACCTCCTTTAAGCCTCACAATTATTCCAGCATCTTTCAGTAGGGTACCTTTAAGTAAGTTCCAGGTTTTATTCAAATTTTACCAGTTTATCCACAAATGTTCTTTTCCAGTTTCATATTCCCATATAGGATACCGAACTGCATGAGGATATATAGCAAAAAGCTACAGATCCCTCCCTTAGCTTACTCTGGTCTATAGCAGTTTCTTAAACTTTCCTTGCTTTTCATGACTTTTGACAATTTTCAGGAGTCCTTCATGGACAGGTATTTTGCAGAATGACTCTCAATATGGGTTTGATATGTTTTTCCTGGTTGCACTGGGGTTTATATATTTTTAGAACTATATCTCCAAGGCAAAATATCTTTCTCATCACTTCCCATCAAGGATCCATACTATCAATATGACTTACCACTAGTTTCCTCTGCTATAAAGTTATCTCCTTCCCCCTGACATTCTGTTCTTTGGAAACAAGTCACTAAACCCAGCCTACACTTAGGGAGGGGCATGGACTCTCATCTTGAGGAAAATATCTAAGAGATACGCAAATTACTGAGTATACAAATTAACTGAAACTCATTTATAAGGAAGATCTTGTTCTTCTAGCCATATCTTTTAATTTTAAATTAATTAAATTAAAGTAAAGATTTAATAGGTTTCCCATGTGGTGCTAGTGGTAAAGTACCTGCCTGCCAATGCAGGAAATGTAAAAGACAAGGGGTTCAATCCCTGGGTCGGGAAGATCCCCTGGAAAGGGAAATGGCAACACACTCCAGTATTATTGCCTGGATAATCAATCCCATGGACAGAAGAGCCTGGTGGGCTACACTGATGGGGTCACAAAGGGTTGGACAGGACTGAAGCAGCTGAACATACACAAAGATTTAATACCTCAGTCACACTAGCTACATTTTAACATCTCCAAAGTGGCATAATAGAAAAGAACATAGAAAACATTTTCATTGAGAATTCCCTAGTGATCTGGTTGTTAGGGCTTTGTGCTTCCACTGCAGGGGGCAGAGATTCGATCCCTGGTTGAGATCTAAGATCCCTTAATCCTCACAGAAAGGCCAAAAAAAAAATTCCTACCAGATGAACACTCCATCTGAAAATTCAGATAAAGGATATAAACAAGTCACCTCAAAGAAGAGAAACATATACATTTATATATGTGAAAAGCTGATTGTCCTTATTAGGGCATACATGTAATAATTATTTGAAAATTTTCTATTGCTGCAAAAACTTTTGGGAATAGCACTGACTTAGATCATTGTTTCAGAGAAGGCAATGGCACCCCACTCCAGTACTCTTGCCTGGAAAATCCCATGGACGGAGGAGTCTGGCAGGCTGCAGTCCATGGGGTCGCTAAGAGTTGGACACGACTGAGTGACTTCACTTTCATCTTTCACTTGCATGCATTGGAGAAGGAAATGGCAACCCACTCCAGTGTTCTTGCCTGGAGAATCCCAGGGATGGCAGAGACTGGTGGGCTGACATCTATGGGATCCCACAGAGTCAGACACGACTGAAGAAACTTAGCAGCAGCAGCAGCAGAGATCATTGTGTTGCCAACCTTTCTTCTTTTCAAATGTAATGCACATTAACACATGAAACTGCTTTAGCTCTGTCTCAAAATTTTGCTATTTTCAATATCATTCGGCTTACATATTTTATTTTTCCCATAACAATTTCTCTTAGGAGCAGTAAGTTATTTAGGTTCAGAAGCAGGAGTAGGAGGAGCCTAAACCACAACATTAAAGAGGCTTGTGAATTACAGATGGATAAGGTAATGGTACCCGACTCCAGTACTCTTGCCTGGAAAACCCCATGGGCAGAGGAGGCTGGTAGGCTGCAGTCCATGGGATCCCTAAGAATCTGACATGACTGAGCGACTTCACTTTCACTTTTCTCTTTCATGCATTGGAGAAGGAAATGGCAACCCACTCCAGTGTTCCTAGGGATGGGGGAGCCTGGTGGCCTGCGTCTATGGGGTCACACAGAGTTGGACAGGACTCAAGTGACTTAGCAGCAGCAGTGAATTACAGAGGTGCCACTTTTGCACTTTGGGTTCCTGGTAATCCTTAATCTAGCTTCAGCCTGTTTGCAGTTATATTGCTTCATTTTCAAACTTTGGGAGTTCTTTCCTTCTCAATTATCTTTCTGGGTTTTTGTTTGGCCATGCCACGGAACCTGTGGGATCTTAGTTCCACAACCAGGTGTTGAACCCTTGCCATTGACAGTGAAAGCATCAAGTCCTAACTGCTGAACCACCAGGGAATTCTCGTATCTTTTTCTTTCTTTCTTTCAAATATTTATTCATTTACTTAGCTGTGCTTGGTCTTCGTTTCAGCACAAGAGCTCTTCAATCTTCATTGTAGCATGTGGGAGGCAGGATTTTTCATTGTCACATGCGGTATTTTTAGTTGCAGTATGTGGGATCTCATACCCCGACCAGGGAATGAACTTGGACTCCCTAGTTTGGGAGCACCGAGTCTTACCACTGGACTACAGGGATGTTCTTCCCATGGTTGAACCCAGGTCTCCCAAATTGCAAGTGAATTCCTTACTGTGTGAGCTACCATACCTTTGATTATAAGAACTTTGGTCAGCAGAGTGATGCCTTAGCTTTTTTTTTTTTTTTTTAATGCTAACTCCGGGAGTTGGTGATGGACAGGGAGGCCTGGCATGCTGCGATTCATGGGGTCGCAAAGAGTCGGACAGGACTGAGCGACTGATCTGATCTGATGTTTGTCATAGCTTTTCTTCCAAGGAGCTAGCTTCTTCTAATTTTGTGGCTACATTCACCTTCCACAGTGATTTTGGAGTTCAAGAAAATAAAATCTGCTGTTATTTTCACTTTTTCTCCATTTGTTTGCCATGAAGTGATGGGACCAGATGTCACCATGTTAATTTTTTGAATGTTGAGTTTTAAGCCAGCCTTTTCACTCTCCTCTTTCACCATCATCAAGAGGCTCTTCATTTTCTGCTGTTAGGGTGGTAGCATTTGCATATCTGAGGTTGTCACTATTTCTCCCAGCAATCTTGATTCCAGATTGTGTTTCATCCAGCCCAGCATTTTTCATGATGTACTCTGCATTTAAGTTAACTAAGCAGGGTGACAGTATACAATCTTGACGTACTCCTTTCCCTATTCGGAACCAGTCTCTTGTTCCATGCTCAGTTCTAACTGCTGCTTCTTGACCTGCAAACAGATTTCTCAAGAGGAAGGTCAGATTGTCTGGCATTCCCTTCTCTTTAAGAATTTTTCAGAGTTTGCTGCGGTCCACACAGTCAAAGGTCTCATCACTTCATGGCAAATAGATGAGGAAACAATGGAAACAGTGACAGACTTTATTTTCCTGAGCTCCAAAGTCACTGCATATGGTGACTGCAGCCGTGAAATTAAAAGATGCTTGCTCTTTGGAAGAAAAGCTGTGACAAACCTAGATGGCATATTAAAAAGCAGAGACATAACTTTGCCAACAAAGGTCAGTGGAGTCAAGGCTATGGTTCTTTCACTAGTCATGTATGGATGTGAGTGGAGAAGGCAATGGGACCCCTCTCCAGTACTTTGCCTGGAAAATCCCATGGATGGAGGAGCCTGGTAGGCTACAGTCCATGGGGTGGCTAAGAGTCAGACATGACTGAGCGACTTCACTTTCACTTTTCACTTTCATGCATTGGAGAAGGAAATGGCAACCCACTCCAGTGTTCTTGCCTGGAGAATCCCAGGGAAGGGGGAGCCTGGTGGCTGCTGTCTATGGGGTCACACAGGGTCGGACACGACTGAAGTGACTTAGCAGCAGCAGCAGCATGGATGTGAGAGTTCGACCATAAAGAAGGCTGAGCAACAAAGACTTGATGCTTTTGAACTGTGGTGTTGGAGAAGACTCCTGAGAGTCCCTTGGACTGCATCAAGATCAAGCCAGTCAGTCCTATAGGAAATCAACACTGAATATTCACTGGAAGGACTGATGAAAGTGAAGCTCAAATACTTTGACCACCTTATGGGAAGAGCCGACTCATTAGAATACACCCTAATGCTGGAAAACATTGAAGGCAGGAGGAGAAGGGGATGACAGAGAATGAGATGGTTTGATGGCATCATAGACTCAATGGACTTGAGCTTGAGCAAGCTCTAGGAGATGGTGAAGGACAGAGAAGCCTGGTGTGCTGCAGTCTATGGGGTCGCAAAAAGTGAACACAACTCCCCAACAACAAATTACTGTTTGTCTTGCTTGATTTTTTTCTTGTTTCCGCAGTTTTTCACTTCTAATTAAATTTGTTCTTTGAAATTCATGGAAGGTCAAGACCTAAAGCTTTTCTACAAATAAGAGACAGGGTACATTGGAGGTGGGGGGTGGTGGGGGTGATCTGTCCCTGGGAAAGCCCTGCAGGGTCCTGCTCAGTTATACGATGAAACAGACTAACAGTTCCAAGTGTTCGGTAGAAATGGAAATGCCGATACTGTTAGTGGAAATACACATTGCTTCAATCAGTTTGAAAAAGCACTTGACTGTACCTGCATATTAGAATGGGTCAGTCAGTAACAAATCTGCCTGCAATGCAGGAGATACAGGTTTGAACCCTGGGTCAGAAAAATCCTCTGGAGAAGGAAACGCCAACCCATTGTGTTATTTTTTCCTGGAAAATCCTATGGACAGTGGAGCCTGGTGGGCTAGGGTCTATGGTGTTGCAAGAGTTCAATACCACTTAGAAACGAAACCACTACCACATACATTATCAGAAAATCTTATGTCTAGACATACAGATATAGCTATCCTAGAGAAATTACTATGAAAGATACACACAGGTTCATAGGCAGCTTATTAAAAAAGGCAAAATAAGAGCCTCAAATTTCAGGCACAGTAAAATGGACATATAAGACTATGCCCATTCATCCAAGGGAATTCTTGGATTCAAGCAATGAAAAAGAATGTTCCACAGCTACATACAATAAGAATGCATCTCACTTATTTAAAAGAAAACCAAGACCAGGGGAACATAGACTCTATTGTGTGACTCTATTTATTTAAAATTTGAAACAAATGAAAATGAATATCTGGTGCTAGAGGTCAGAGAAGTGGTTACTTTGGGGAGCAGAGAGTGGCCAGGAAGGAACATGGAGATTTCAAAGCTACTTGATGGTAAAGAGATGAAGCAAGTACAATCTTAGGTACAGTAAAGGCAGACTTTATTTTCTTGGCTCCAAAATAACTGTGGATGGTTACAGAGGCCATGAAATTAAAAGATGCTCACTCTTTGGAAGAAAAGGAAGGAAAATGATGCCCCACCGTGAACATGGCTCCGTGAGGTTGGGAGATCTTCCAAGGTCATAATTGTGTCCTTTGTAGGAGAGATACCTGGAGGGGCCATGGTGGAGGCAAGTCCCCCTGGGATTCTATCGCTGAGTTTGGGTCTTTTGGGACTCCCACTGTTACATTTTTACATCTGAAGTGGGACATTGCTTTGAATTAAGAGGACTTTCATCCTTGCCTCCTAATGAGAGAATAGCTCCAGATAGACAATGAGGCTTCGAAGAGAGCAATTCTGAATTGTGAAGGTGAAGCACAGCTTCCAGAGAGCTCGTTTTATAATCAGGTTTAGATGAAGGCTCAAAAATAATAGGACTGTCTCTTCCTCCCCATTCAGACTGAGAAGCTGGTGATACGGCCACTGGCTCTGATACTGAGGTCCTGAGATTTGCAGCTTGCAACGTGTAGGAGGGATCTGGACTCACATGGCCCTTCTTTCTTCTTGAAGATGAGTCCTTGGTCACTCTGTTCAAAATGTTAGAAATGACTGGCTTTGAACCTGAAATCACTCTGACAAAGAGGGTTTCAGCATCCTTGTTGACATGCTGCACTCCAACAAAGATGACTTCAGCATCATCATTGTCCTCATCTCTGGATTTGGACCCTGCGGTCTTTTTCTTGGGTTGTGGTGGTGCTTGTGCTTCCTCACACAGGAAGAGATGGGCCATTTTACAATCACTTTTGGCTTCAAGTGGCCCCTTCTAGTGTTTTTTCCACCTACAGGCAACCACAGGACAAGGTCATCCCCTCTGATCTCAGGTGTCACTCTCTGTGGTTTCAGTTAACCCTCAGTTGTTCAACGAAAATATTAAATGGAAAACTCCAGAAGTATATAGCTCATAAGTTTTAAATTGCATGTCATTCTGAGGAGTGTGATTGGAATCTCACACCATCCTGCTTCCTCCTGCCCAGAATGTGAATCATCCGTAGTCCAGCACATCTCACCCATTTGTCACTCAGTTACCGCAATGACTGTTGAGATGTCACAGGGCTTGTGACCAAGTCACCCTTATTTTACTCAATAATGGCCCCAAACCATAAGTGGAGTGATGCTTGCCATTTAGATATGCCCTAGAGAATCCATTAAGTGCTACCTTTAAGTGAAAAGATCAAAGTTCTCAATTTGATATAAAAAGAAAAAAAATTGTATGCTGAGGTTGCTAATATCTGTGGTGAATGTGAAGCAGAGAAAATAAATCTGGGTTAGTTTTGCTGTCAAACCTCAAACTGCAAAAGGTATGGCCACAGAGCATAGTGCTTAGTTAGGGTGAAAAAAAAATCACTAAATCAGTACAGTAATATGTTTTACACAGAGACTACATTACAAAATTCTTATAAAAATATATTGCTATAATTGTTCTATGTTATTATTACACCTTCCCTGGTGGCTCAGTTGGTAAAGTGTCTGCCTACAATTTGGGAGACCTGGGTTCGATCCCTGGGTCAGGAAGATCCTCTAGAGAAGGAAATAGCAACCCACTCCAGAATTTTTGCCTGGGAAATCCCATCGACAGAGGAGCGTAGTAAGCTGCGGTCCATGGGGTCGCAAAGAGCTGGACATGACTGAGGGACTTCACTTTCACTTTCCTGTTATTATTAGGCAGTAGCCAATCTCTTACTGTGCTTTTATAAAATAAACTGCATCACAGGTATGTTTGTACAGAAAAATCATTTTGTATATAGGGTTTGATACTATATGAGGCTACAGATATCCACTGGGGGTCTTGGAACTTATTCTCTGCAGATAAGTGGTGATGATTTTATTTCTTTCAAAAGACCAAATTAGTACCTGATTTAATCATTGGCTGAAACATTGAGATAACTATTAACACCCTTAGACATGAGGAAACATCTCAAACTCATTTTAGTGACATGACCATTTTAAACTTCCTTCTCCAGCCCCCACTTTTGCCTTGTCTACCCATGGTGGCCCCAGTGCTCCTGTTAAACTCTACAGGAGAGCTGGTAGGCACTGTTTTGCTTATAGATGTCCAATCTCACTCAGAAATGCTGACCAACATAAAATGTCCAAAAGAGCCCCCAGCTGTCCCTTGGGGATGCCCCTCACTCCCTCCACTCTCTGAGTCCAGAAGGCACCAGACTCTATACATGGATCAAAAATATAAAAAAAAAATTCTAGAAAGTTCTAATAGCAAAACTTGAACCTGCCTCATGCTGGCAACTATATATACATACACATACATACATATATGCACATATATACACACATGTATATGCATATACATATGTGTGTACATATATGTATATGTGTATATATGTATACACACATATATGTATATATACATACATGTATATATATACCTATACATATATATATACATACATATATGTGTGTATATATATAGCATTTACATTGTACTTGAAACTACATATACATATATATGTATGTATATATACATACATGTATATATATACCTATACATATACATATATACATGTATATATATACCTATACATATACATATATACATGTATATATATACCTATACATATATATATATACATGTATATATATACCTATACATATATATACACATATATGTGTATATATATATAGCATTTACATTGTACTTGAAACTATTTACACAGCATTGACATTGTATTAGGTATTACAAGGAATGTGGAGATGATTTAAAGCATGTGGGAGCATCCCCTTAAGTTACATGCAAAGACTACACCATTTTATATAAGGAACTTGAGCATCCATAGATTTTGGTATCTGCGGGTGCAGGGTTCCCAGACCCAATCTCCCAAGGGTACCGAGGAGAGAGGACAGGGTCTTCTCAGGACTTCTGCTGCTCCCCCTGCCTTGGACACTGTCTCAAGTACCATCACCCAACTCCTGACCTGCCTCACTCCACAGTTTCTCTGCCAGGCTTCCCTGACCATGATGTTAGAAATCACAGCCTCCCCCAACTCACATGCCATATTCACCTCCAGAGCTATTGGGTTGCTGTATTTTTGTTTCTAGAACAACATGTGGTGTCTGTCAGTGTTACATGTCTGCTGCATAAATAAACAGTAACTGTTATTAATACAATCATTTATCTGTACCACAGGCTCAACCCACTAATTCCTGGCTCCCCAGGTTCTTACACTTGATCTTAGCAAAAAAGCAGAGAAGAAATTTCTCCAAGCATTTAATGAATTCCAAATCTTAATGAATTAACAGTATCATGCAAGGGAGAAAGTCAGCCAGTATATAGTTGGATGCTGACAGGGGCAGTAGTGGTCATTGAAATAAAAGGTTTGTAGCACAATTTCTCTCCATATAATACATTTGTTGATAGCTTCCATGCCATTAACACATTTCATTGACATTAAGGGACATTCTAAAATTTACATTTGACCATTTCTGATCATTTCTGAACAGATCGCATTTCATCAGTAGCATATCATAGTTTGTTTGGTTGTTCGTAAATGATAGCCCTAGAGGCAAAGTTCCCTCCTGCCAGTGCAGGAGAAGTAAGAGATGAGGGTTCCATCCCTGGGTCAGGAAGATCCCCTGGAGGAGGGCATGGCAACCCACTGCAGTATTCCTGCCTGAAGAATCCTATGGACAGAGGAGCCTGGTGGGCTAGAGTCCATAGGGTTACAAGGAGTCAAACATGACTGAAGTAATGGAACACACACATATACATATGTATATAAATATATATTTTATAGTGGTATGAAAAATAATGCTGTGGGACTTCCCTGGTGATCCAGTATTTAAGACTCCTCACTTCCAGGCCAGGGACATGGCTTCAATCCCTGTCAGAGACCTATGATCCCACATGCCACTGGGTGTGGCAAAAAAAAAAAAGGAATAATGCTGTATCTTACAGCTGATGTCATCTTAGATTTAATGGAAATTTATGTTTTTCATAAGCAAAATCCAGCCTACTAAGTTCATATCACAAGTCACTAATGGGATGCTAGCTGCATTATATAGGCAAATGGTTTAGACAGGAATTTACAAATTGTCTTCCTTCCTGTTTGCTTTTTCTCCCAACCAGCAAGCTAAGAATGATTTTTTTGTTTGTTCTAGTTTTTTTTTTTTAACTTTTAAAAATATGTTTAATATTTTTACATTTTTTTAAATTTGGGGGAACAAAGTAATATTTTGTGACATGTGAAAATTATATGATATCTAAATTTCAGTGTCACAAATAAAATTTTATTGGAACACAGCTGTGATCACTTGCCGCTGCCAGAGGCTATTTCACACTGCTAATGGCCCTTAATACCTGGTTACTCTCTAGCCCTTTACAGAGAAATTTTGCAAACTCATGGCTGTAGAGAACAAAATGAAGCATTCCAAACCCCATGGTTCACCAGCTCCTGAAGTCCAGTTGACTCAGTGCAGCTAAACACTTCCTACTCTGAGCCCCAGTGGAGGGTGAAGCTGGAGTGTCTTTGTCTCCACGAACCAGAAAGATTTCCCTGGAAATACCAGCACCGCTTCCTGTGTTCAGTGTCTGTGAAACTCCTGCCTGGCTCTCCAAAAGCCTTTTCTCAGTGAGGCTGGATCAGGAGATTCCAAGCCTTTTAAAGCCCATTCTAATCCAATCCATGGCATCCAAACCGGGCTCCAATCAGGTTTCTGAACCAGTTTTTCCCAATGGGATCTTTCAACTAGAAACCTTTCTACCAAATTGTTAGAGAGAGGAAAGAATGTGGGTGGGACTTCAGGGCCCCGCCCAGGGGCTGTTTTCCAGGTCTCAGTGTGGTGAGAGTCCCCACTTCCCTCTCTGGCATCCAGAGGCCCACCACCTTATCTCCAGTTTATCTGCATCTTCAGTTATTTGGGGTTCAATAGCTTAAGGGCAGGGGAAGATGGTCCACAAAGCTATTCCAACAGAGCTCGGGCTGATGTCAGGAACGTAAAAAGGCAGGGGTTCTCTTCCAATACCAGAAAATTCTCCAGCTGCAAACAGCAAACCCCTGTCCTCTTCTGGGAGCAAGAGTAGTGGGTTGGGGAGGGGAGGTGGGCAGGGTGAGGAGGGCAGGAAGCAAGCTTACTCCCAAATGATCTGCACTTGAAGGCTCAGCACCTGCTGGATTTCAGGGGTCCTCACTGTGGACCTTCATGCTGAACCCCAGGAGCTTTTTCTAGGCAGGGGCTCATGCTTTCTTAAACCATGTCAGGGGTGTCAGGTCACACCCTGGTCCCCCATCCTTCTGCCTTCCTCCCTCACTCCTCCTGTTCTCTCTCCTTCCCCTTTGCACCACCTAGATTATATCTGAAGCTTTCCCTCCCACTGCCTTTACAGCCCTGTGCACGCAGATTCTTAGGGGGAGGGAGGGTTTCAGAGAAGAAATATGTGTATTTCCATTCCTTATATGGTACAGAGTCACTGAATTAGAACAAAAATGAAGTTCACTGATGAACGTGATCTCAAGTGTTGTAACCAGATATGTACGTTATCAAAAATACCATTCTTATCAAATCAACATGTGTTCACCTTAAATGTATGCAATATATGTCCATTACATATCAATGAAGCAGGGTGAAAAACAAAACTGACCATTAGAAAGAGCTCGTTTTATACTCTTTTAAGACGGTTGATGGTGAGTGCTGTGCCTAGTTGCTCAGTTGTGTCTGGCAACCCCATAGACTGTAGCCAGCCAGGCTCCTCTATCCATGGACTTCTCCAGGCAAAAATGCTGGAGTGGGTTGCCACGTCCTTCTGCAATGTTGGTGAGTATCAAAACCCAAAGCTAGGGACTCCCCTTGTGGTCCAGTGGTTGAGAATCTGCCTTCCAATGCAGGGAATGTGGGTTTAATACGTGGTGGTTAAGATCCCACGTGCCAGAGGGCAGTAGAAAGGACGAAGGATCCTGCAGGCCATGACTAACACTCGAGACAGCCAAATAAATGAATAAAAATGTATATTTTTAAAATTCTATGCTCTTTACATTCTTCTGGATATATTTGAAAGCATGATATTAACAGTTTTATTTATTTATGAACACACCATGAGACTTCCTGCAGGATCTTAGTTTCCTGACCGGGGACTGAACCCAGGTCACCAGAGTGAAAACATTGAGCACTAAACGCTGGTTTGCCAGGGAATTCCTAGTTCAATTTACTTAAAGGGTTTATTATTACTGTATGCCAAATGGTACATCCTTTGCTGTGTTTACACTTACAATAAAAACATTTTGGATGTCAATTTTAAAATGTTTGCAAAAACTTAGGGGAAAGGAAGGAAAATGTTGACTATGTATTTATGCTTCTAGGCTTCCCTGATGGCTAAGACAGTAAAAAGTCTGCCTGCAGTAGAGGAGACCGGGGTTTGATCCCTGGTTCAGGAAGATCTCCTGGAGAAGGGAATGGCCATCCACTTCAGTATGCTTGCCTCAAGAATTCCATGGACAGAGAAGCCTGGGAACCTACTATCCATGGGTTTGCAAAGAGTCAAACACAACTGGATGACTAACATTTTCACTTTTATATGCTTCTAAAAATTGCTCAAATCTCAGAATCACCTGGGACATTATTAAACACAGAGATTCCAGGGCTACATATTGCACCTAAGAAACTAAAATTGCCTGAGGAGAGGGCCTGGGATTCTGAAAGTTCAATGTTTGCCTCACTTGATTCTGAAGTGAAGTGAGTCCCAGGTTGTAAAATTACCCAATACTTTGGGAAAGATTGATCTCTGGTGGTTCAGCAGTTAAGAATCCACCTGTAAATGCAGGAGACCTGGGTTCAATCAATGGGTCAGAAAGATCTCCTGGAGGAAGAAATGGCAACCCACTCCAGTATTCTTGCCTGGGAAATACCATGGACAGAGGAGCCTGGCAGGCTACAGTCTATGGGGTCACAAAAGACTCAGACACAACTTAGCAACTAAACCACAACAGTGAAAGTGAAAGTCCCTCAGTCGTGTCCAACCCTTCGTGACCCCACGGACTATATACAGTCCATGGAATCCTTCAGGCTAAAATACTGGAGTGGGTAGCCTTTCCCATCTCCAGGGGATCTTCCCAACCCAGGGCTCAAACCAGGTCTCCCACATTGCAGGCAGATTCTTTACCAGCTGAGGCACAAGGGGAGCCCAAACAACAATAAAAACATGCTTAAAATATCCAAGAATCTACTCCTTCAGGAGACCCTGAGGGTTGAGGGTCAGGAATTCATTTTTTTCTTCATGTGACACACCGAGCACCTGCCTTGGGAGGAGTGAGTTATTAGTAATTCAATAAACCAATCAGATGTTGTAGCTTGAGCTGGGAGCTTCATCTTCCCCACCACCCTTCAGGGATTCTAGGACCTCCACATCCTCTCCTGGGGCTTCTGGATGTCCTTCCTATTGAAGGAAGTTAGGGTATAAGCAAAACTCAGAGATCTGGATCCAAACTTCTCAGTTTGGGCCACACTTGCAAATCTCCTGGGCTGTGCTTCTTAACCCTCAGTGAATCTAGGGAATTGCCTACGTGTCTTGTGCAAAAACACATTCTCGTCCAACAGTTGTGGGTGGGGCCTGAGAGTCTGAGTTTCTCACAAGCTCCAGGTGTTGCCCAGGCTGCTTAAGGTGTTCATATTAAACAGTGAGTACTAGAGAGCTTTTGAAAAGTACTGATGTTCTGGTTGACTCTGCCGATCTTACTCCATACCCACAGAATCAGTATCTCCAGGAATGGGACCAGGGAGTCAACGTTATTAAAGGTCTCAGATATTTCTAAGGAGCAGCTAGGGTGCAATGTGTAGCTACACCGCAATGTGTAGCCAGGCAAATCACCCTACCATCAACCCTATTTTGGGCTTCATTGTGTCCTACAAAATCCATATGTTGAGGGGACTTTCCCAATGATCCAATGGCTAAAACTCTCCACTCCCAGTGCAGGGGGCTGGGCTTCGGTCCCTGATCAGGGGACCCGACCCACATGCTGCCAGGAGGTCCAAAGACCCCACAGGCAGCAACTAACATCTGGTGCCATCAAATAATCAATTTAAAAAATTATCTGTAGAAGTCCTAACCCCCAATACTTTGGAATGTAACCATATTTGTAGATTATATCTTTAACAAGGTGATTAAGTTAAAATGAAGTCACTAGGGTAGGCCCTAGTCCAATCTGATGGTTCTCTATATAAAAAGAGAGAAGGGAATTCCCTGCAAGGCCAGCGGTTAGGGCTCAGAACTTTCACTGCCAAGGGCCTAAGTTCAATCCATGATCTGGAAAGTAAGACCCGGAAGTGAAGCAGCACAGCCAGGAAAAAAAAAAAAAAAGAAATTAGGACACACACGACATCAAGGATGCCTGGACAAAAAGGGACAGGAGGACACAAGAATGGAGCTGTCTGTGCATCAAGGAAAGAGATCTCTGGAGACACCTCACTGTCAACACCTTGATCCTGGACTTCTAGCCTCCAGAACTGGGAGAAAACAATTTCCTATTGTTTAGGTTTCTTATATTTCTTGTGGGCACCTTAGTACATTAATGCATTCTTTAGATCAGGAGTCCCTAGAGAGGGCTCACCTCAAGGACAGGTAGGGGATATGCAGGTGATGACTCAGCTCCCAGGTAACTCCTAAACATCAACAAATGCCCACCCACCCAGATTTTCCAGGACTCAGTCTGTTCCTGTGGACCCCTTCTTGCAGACCACTGCTGCTAAAAGTCCCCACCCAACTCTCATTCTGGCCCCAACTTTCTTTATTTCTCTCCTAGATTGTGAGGGACAGAACCTTGAGAACAGAGCGAGGCCTGTGCTCAAACCATCCTGGATGTGAAGGGGAGTATGTGTTTTAATGAAAAAAAAAAAAAAAAAAAAGGAAGAAAGCCCATAGCTGTCTAGCAGAAGCTTATCACCAGATATACAGTTAAGCCTTCACATGTTAGGTTAGGAAGAAGCAGAGGACATGATTTCAACCTCTTCTTCAGGGAAGGTTTCCAGGAAAGAGGACAACATGCTTTCTGTAGATGGGTTGAGAACAGTTGAATTTATTGGAAGGCCTTTGGGTCTGTAGCCAGGAAAGGAATATCAGTGGGGAGGGAGTATGTCATCCTTCAGTTCTCTCTACCTCCAGAAGTTTCTATGATATAGGCCATGGTCACAGGGCTCCCAGAGTTCAGGGAGAGAGAGATGTTTGGTGACTTCATCCAAACCTGACCCACAGAAGGCTGCCTCTCAGCAGCCAATGTCAGACTTCTGGGCCATCTGCCAGGCTCAAGAAATGACCTACTGGGAACTCTCTGGTAGTCCTGGAGTGGTTAAGACTCAGCACTTTCTCTGCTGAGGGCATGGATTCTATCCATAGTTGGGGAACTAAGATTCTGCAAGCTGCATTGGCTGGCCAACAAAAGAAACAAACAAAAAAAAGAAAGACAGATATGACCTTTCCCACCTTTCCTTCCATGGACACCCCAAAGACCGAGTCCAGTCCAGGTCCATTGCTGTGGTCAAGGAGGAAGCACCCTTGGGCTTGTGGCCATGGAGTGACATAGGGGTGGGCACCTCACACCAACTGAGAACCTGGTACTCAGGAGGAGGTCAGGCCCTCGGGACACAGGCTGGTGCCTGCTGACCTACAGATCAGGACTGTGTGAAGTGGACTCTACAAGGTGGCCAGAAAGCACACCTTTCAAGAGAGCACTAATCCAGGTGGCCAGCCTCTACCCACTTCCTCCGTCTCTAGGGGAGAACTTGGTGCTTCCATCGTTCTCACAAACATTTTCCTCTTCTACTATCCTTGGAGGAGAAGGCAATGGCACCCCACTCCAGTACTCTTGCCTGGAAAATCCCACAGACGGTGTAGCCTGGTAGGCTGCAGTCCATGGGGGTCGCTAAGAGTCGGACACAACTGAGCGACTTCACTTTCACTTTTCACTTTCATGCATTGGAGAAGGAAATGGCAACCCACTCCAGTGTTCTTGCCTGGAGAATCCCAGGGACCGGGGAGCCTGGTGGGCTGCCATCTATGGGGTCGCACAGAGTCGGACACGACTGAAGCGACTTAGCAGCAGTAGCAGCAGCAACTCTCCCTGGAACAGCTTTATCTCAAGATTGTTGTTGTTCATTTGCCCAGTTGTATCTGCAACCCCATGGACCGCAGCATGCCAGATCTCCCTGTCCCTCACCATTTCCTGAAGTTTGCCCAAGTTTGTGTCCATTGCATTGGTGATGCCATCCAGCCATCTCATTCTCTTTGCCCTCTTCTCCTTCTGCTCTCAATCTTGCCCAGCATCAGGGACTTTTCCAGTGAGTCATCTGCTCACGTCACATGACCAATAGAGTGGACCTACAGCTTCAGCATCAATCCTTCTAACAAGTATTCAGGGTTGATCTCCCTTAAGATTGACTGGTTTGATCTCCTTGCTGTCCAAGGGACTTTCAGGAGTCTTCACCAGCACCACAACTTGAAGGCAACTATTCTTTGGTGCTCTGCCTTCTTTGTGGTCCAGCTCTCACAACTGTACATGACCACTTGGAAGACCATAGCCTTGACTATATAGACCTTTGTCAGCAGAGTAATGTCTCTGCTTTTCAACACACTGTCTAGGTTTGTCATAGCATTCCTGCCAAGAAGCAACCGTCTTTTGATTTCATGGTTGCAATCACCATTGCAGTGATTGCACATCCCAAGAAGAGGAAATCTGTCAGGACTTCCACCCTTTCCCCTTCTATTTGCCATGGAGTAATGGGGCCAGATGCCACAATCTTAATGTTTTTAATACTTAGTTTTAAGCTGGCTCTTTCACTCTCCTCCTTCATTCTCACCTAATCAGTGCAGAGCTTCTGGCTTCTTGCTGCTTCTGCTCTCAGTTCTAATTCCCTGAGTAAGAAATCATAAAAGGATGGTTTTGCAGCTTAAATCAAGGGTGGGACAGAGAGGGGCCAAAACATAAGGGACCATGACACATTGAAAAACTCAATCAAGGACGACTTGCACCACCTGCTTACTCACAGGTGAAGTGAAAGTGTTAGTCCTGTCTGATTCTTTGTGACTCCATGTACTGTAACCTGACAGTCTCCTCTATGGAATTCTCCAGGAAAGAATACTGGAGTGGGTAGCCAATAACTTCTCCAGGGGATCTTCCCCATTCAGGGACTAAGCTTGAGTCTCCTGCATTGCAGGTGGATTCCTTACCATCTGAGCCACCAGGAAAGCTCAAATCAAGATGATGCTAATTTCCAGGACATTCCTAGATCAAAATTTTGGTGGTCCATACCGGTCCCAGCTCCTTTGGTCACAAAAAGTGGTATAGTTGGAGTCCTCCACTCTGAAGGGGTGCTATGATTTTGTTTAGTTGCTAAATCTTCTCTGACTCTTAGAGGACTTGGTCTCAGCAAAGGGCTTTGATGGGCAAAGAGAATTAGTTAAAAGCCATAGGGCAGCCAGGTTGGCAGAGAACCAGGATTTGGAGGAAATTTGATCTTTACCATGCGGCTTAAGGTAAAACTTAAGGATTAAGGTTTTATAAAAAAAAAAAAAAAGTTACAGATGAATCACCCAAGGAGAAAAATGCCAAGTTACCCTCAACACTGAAATACTGAACTCGGAAGTGACATTTTTTGATGATTGGGAATGGATTTCCATCAGCCTTTGAATAAATAATTGTGTGTGAAAGTTTTTATTAATGTAAAAACAAAATAAAACTTGTGGGGATATTAGTGGCATAAAAGCACACTTAAACTATGGATTCAGGGATGTTGGGTTGTCTCTTAGAAACTGGAGGCTTCCCTGGCTACTCAGATGGTAAAGAATCTGCCTGCAATGCAGGAGACCTAAGTTCAGTCCTTGGGTTGAAGATCTCCTGGAAAAGAGAACGACTACTCACTGCAGTATTCTCACCTGTAGGATTCCATGGGCACAGAAGCCTGGCAGGCTACAGTCCACGGGGTCCCAAAGAGTCAGATACAGCTGAGCAGTGGGAAAGTAGGCATGGGCTGGAGGGTCCCAGAGGATCCAGATGGTCTGCGGGCGAATATTCCCCAGGACTCCAGGCCTGATTTTGCACAGTGAATCCATCTTGGCACTGCCCAGGGTCCAAGATGGAGGCTTTGCATCTGCTGAATCCACTGGGGAAAATGCTCCATTCCATGGTCTGGGTGGGGTTAGCAGCGAGGGTCCCTTGGACAAAGGTTCCCTCCAGCGGTGCTCACTCCTGGACACGTAGTTCATCATATACAAAGGATGCCCCTTGTATATGATGACAGATGGAATGGCCTCAGAACTAAGTGAGGAGGTGGATGCCCTGGAAATGAGAATCACAGGGAGTGGGTAAATGGTGCCCTGAACTCCTGTAGCCAATCCTTGCCTATCAGAGAGCATCTATAGGCCCCACTCACACTCAGGCCCTTTTATTTAACCACTAACAGGAGAGTCATTTTTTTTTAAGGGGAGAATCATTGTCACAGATCACAGAGGACACCAAATGATTGACACTGAAGTTCCCTTTGTTTCTTTGGAACAATCCAATACAGGGGTAATGACACTATCAACCTCCCAAGCCCAAAACTCCCCCTCCAAAATTCAGATTCACATTTCTAACTTTGTAGGAACACATCTCTCCAAAAATCCCACCAACCCCTGCCCCAGCCTACTGTAAATCACCTTTCCTTTTCCCGCATGCACTGAACAATTGTCTGAAACTGTCATTTGTGTTCCTTCTAGATGCACTGAGGCCTGGGTGGCAGTGTCCCAGTGCCGGGGACAAAGCCTGCAACTCGTGAGCTGGGCTAGGCAGGCATGTAGTAGGGGCAACAGGATAGGCTCAGTGTCTTAGAAGATCTGGTCACCGCAGTGTGGACAGGGGTTGGTGCTGAACCAGACCATGCTAGGCTGCCCAGACTCACACAGCAGCTGCTTGAGCCAGGTGTGCAGCTGAGCCAGGAGGCCAAGGTGCAGGGTGCTGCACACATCCTCGTAGCTCTCCAGGGCTGCAGGGTACAGCACGTGGCTCAGCTTGCTCAGCCCCATGGTGTGGTGCAGTAGGCTCTCCAGCATGGCCATGGAGATGGGGTTGCCGCAGAAGCTGAAGGTGGGGAGCTAGGAGCAGTGGCTCAGGGAGGGCAGGAGGGCACTGAACTGGGTGTCCATGATGCTGCACTCGTCCAGGTCCAGGTCCTGAAGGGTGGCTGAGGTCCTCTCGATCAGGACCTGCAGGGGCTCCAAGCTGAGGCTGGTCAGATTGACCCCTCCAAAGCCCAGGTCCTTCAGCAGGCTGACACTTGGGCACTATGACAGGTATGTCAGGTCTCACTCTGATATCAGGCAGTTGGTGATTATCGACAGGGTCTCCAGAGGGATCTTCAGGAACCTGGGGAGAAACAGGGCAGTCAGTCCCAGGGGCAGAGGTGGCAGGTGGTGGGAGGTGGTGAGGAGAGGTCTGTTTTACTGGAACACAGGGTATCGCTGGCCTCTCACCTTCTTGACAGGAAGGTAGGGGGTCTTCCGGCCACAAGGTTATGCTTATATGGGTATGACCTCCCCCTGCACAAAATGATAAACTATCTTCAATGTAGGAAACAAACAGTAAACAAATGTTATTTGCCTATATCAGCTTACTAGTATTTGGTTAGCAGGAATTAAGATGTTTTTACAGGACACGGCTAGTTGAATTCAATGGTAGGATGGATGCAGTGGACACGGCTGGTGGGTCCCAGCAGTTACAGACGATCCTTGGGTGAATATTCCCCAGATATTCAGGGGCCACAAACCGTCCATCACCACCTACAATTCTTTCTTTCTTCTTCTTTTTCTTTCTTTCTTTCTTCTGTTTTCTCAGTGAACATATTTATTCATAATGTTTGGAGTTTGCAGCTGCCAAAAAGGGAATCAATGCAACTCATTCATACAGACAGACTAGGCTGCATCATCTCAGCTTTTGTCACTGTGTTCAAGGCAGAGCGATAACCTGTTACTGAGGATTTCCTATGTATTCAGAAGTCTTAGAGGAAAATAATAATTGTAATTTGGACTTAGAGAGATTGGAGCCACTTCAACAATGATGCTCATTTGACTTTTTCTCTTCTCTGGACTGCTTAGGAGCTGAAGTTTCCCCTCCTGATCCCTCCTTGTCATCTCCAGAATCACCCACTTCCCACAGCTCACCTGGAGCCTAAAACAGCTCAGGACAGAAGCGGCAGGTGGGAGGGAGAGACAGAGCTTCAGACTGCAAAACTCACACCTGATGGACCAATGTCCTCCTCGCTTAGTTATCTGTCATCACCTCAGCTAAGACATCACTCTCCCGGAAAGAATTCCCAAAGGCATCACACCTGACCCCCACTATGGGGACTCCCAGCAGGGAGTCCCCTTTCACAGCATCTAACCTAGGCCACGCCTCTGACCCTAACTAGGGAGGTGACCTGACAAGATGCCCAGGGACAGAGCAGCAGCATCGTGAGGACTTCCGAGTGGCCGGGCCCCCCTGGCAATGTCCCCAGGGGGCACAGAGTAGAAGCCCCGATGGTAACAAAATGAGAGAGGCCCATTCCGGTCTGCAGGGCTGGCACCACGCCTTACCTGAGCACCTGGTGCAGGCGGCCATTGAGGAAGGAGATGGAGTCCAGGTAGAGCTCCTGCAAGTGGGACAAGTTCAGGAACTGGCCATGAGCTGGCCAACACAGTGCTCCTCCTGGTTGGGAGCAGTGTGCGGCAACACATGGATGTGCCAGAGCAGCAGCCAGCACAGGTTGCCCATCTGGCCCAGGTGAGGCACGAACCTGCCCAGCATGGCCAGCTTCCAGGTGCAGTTCACCTCCAGGTCCTGGATGGAGTCCAGCTGCACCAACTTCAGGATCCCCCTGATGCTCTGCATGGGCCTGGTGAAGATCCTCAGCTTCTGGTAGCCCAGGTGCAGCAGGCTCCTCCTCTGTTTGGCCTTCTTCAGCAGATGGCAGAGGGTCTGGTCCAGGGTATCCTCCTTGAGGCACAGGTCAACCAGCACCTACACAGGGGCCCGCGCAAGCTTCAGCCCCGCCTGCGCCTCTGCCCTGCACCTGTTCTGCATGGGCTGGGCTGGCTCGGGCTCCAGCAGTGAGCAAACGCTGGCCATGATGCTGGACCACATGGTCCAGAAGTCCTAGTGGGAGTTCCGGTGCAAGTCCAGCGCCTGAAGCTTCCACCGCCTGCAGGGCCACAGGGGACATGCTGAGTTGTGCAGAGGCCAATGGGCACCAGGACCCTGAGAGGGCTCTGCATTCCACACACCACAGCTCTTCCGGCTTCAGGAGCCCCTTTGTTCCCCACTTTAAGGGACACTGGAGGGGCACATGCCTTTTGTCCCCTCTGCCCCTCAACTAGTCCTATACACCCAAACGCCTGTTCCCAGGTGACCCCTCATCCTCCTGCCCTGGCTGCATCTTGCTCACACCCCCAGGCCCCACCAGTCTGCCAGGTCGACCTCACCTGGGGCAGACCTTCTGAGCAAGCAGGACATCCAGGCTGTCGAGTGCAGCCTGGAAGGTCTCCAGATGAGGCTGATGGTCCTTCATCAAGGTCTCCAGTGGGAGGCAGGGGAAGGGCCAGACCCATGCCATCGAATTCAGGGCCTGGGTGTGCCTCCTGGCAAAGGCCACCATAAACAGCAGCAGGAAGAGCTCTATGGGCAGCTCCTCCAGGGCCACGATGGCCAAGGCCTCCTTCTGCAGCAGGCTCTGGTCCACCAGCTCTAGCAGTTTGGTTGGGGCCTGGATGCCCATCCTGAAGAACCTACTCTGGAATGAGTCCTGGGGGGATGTCAGAGAGCAAGGGAAGGGGGTGGTTCTTCTCTGGCCAAGAATCCTGGGAGACCCTGCTGTCCCTCCACCCTAGGGGAACCCAAGGCAGGGTCAGAGATATCCTCTGGCCACAAAGTCACAGCTTTGGCCCCACTGGTACAAGGACAAGCATCTCTCCAGGAAGCAACAAAGTGACAAGGTGACATCTTGCCCCATCCCATATCTACTGGCTGCTGCGTTTAATCCCAGCCCTGCTGGCCGGTAGATATCTAGGAGTCTGACAGCTGACCCCACTCTCTTCAGAGAAAGCTTCTGATTGTTACTCAAGGGCTGCAAACCGGAATAAGGAATTTAGCCCAACATAACCTGTCTCTAAACTCCAACCAATAACTCATGTAATGGGTGCTGTTATGTCACTTAATAAAAAGATGTACCTCTCACTGTGTGTCTCTTCTACAAATGTTCTTACCATTTGGTTCAATGGAGCAAAGAGCTCACATTCAGAGCAAATCCACCACTATTTTGGCAAAACTAATACAATTATGTAAAGTTTAAAAATAAAATAAAATTAAAAAATAAACTATTCTACAGATTTCTTTTTGTATTCCATGGAATTAAAAAACAATTTTTAGCTTTTAAAACAAAAAGAAACCCCCAAAACCCTTTAAGCTAGTAAAATCACAAAACTATAAAATGATACGAACTATAATCACTGGTAACAAACTAAAATGTAAAATGTCACCCAAAAATTCCTCTTAATTAGATGCCTTTCATTAAATCAATTCCAGGAACTTCCCTGGCAGTTCAGTGAGGAGGACTCTGTGCATTCACTGCAGGGGCACGAGGTATATCCCCATCAGGGAACTATGATCCCAGATGCTGTTCAGTGTGACCCCATCCCCTCACTCTCACCCCACCCTACCCATCCCCACTCTGTGCCCCCCACCCCTGACAAATTCTATTTGATTAAGAAATATTGTATCAGTCTGTACAAGTGGTGAAAATCAGAGAAGAAACCAAACTGTCTGGGATAAAGGTAAAACTTCATGTAGAAGCAAAGCATGCAATTGCCAACTTGATGGAAAGGCAAGAAACTTCTCGACAGGATCGTGGCCTGTGTGGCCTGTGCCATGAAGACCCCAGCAGGTACAGCTGTCAGAGCCCGAGGCTCCAGCATGGAGCAGTGTGCTCAGGCCTGAGTCCCTCTTCTCCTTCCAGGACACACTTTTCAGATCCTGGCTGAAATTTCCATTTCTGGCTAAAGTGCTATCTTATTACTAGATCTCCATCCATCTGAAGCTGAGTGGGTTTTTTTTACTTTCTCACTACATACAACTGATGGATGCACCAGAGCAGTAGCCAGCACAGGTTGCCCATCCGGCCCAGGTGCAGCATAAATCTGCCCAGCGTGGCCAGTTTCCAGGTGCAGTTCACCTCTAGGTCCTGGACGGAGTCCAGCTGCACCAACTTCAGGATCCCCCTGATGCTCTGCATGGGCCTGGCGAAGATCCTCAGCTTCTGGCAGCACAGGTGCAGAGGCTCCTCCTCTGTTTGGCCTTCTTAAGCAGGTAGCAGAGGGTCTGGTCCAGGGTATCCTCCTTGAGGCACAGGTCAACCAGCACCTACACAGGGGCCCGCGCAAGCTTCAGCCCCGCCTGCGCCTCTGCCCTGCACCTGTTCTGCATGGGCTGGGCTGGCTTGGGCTCCAGCAGCGAGCAAACACTGGCCGTGATGCCAGACCACATGGTCCAGAAGTCGTGGTGGGAGTTCCGGTGCAAGTCCAGCACCTGAAGCTTCCACCGCCTGCAGGGCTGCGGGGGACATGCTGAGCTGTGCAGAGGCCTACGGGCACCAGGACCCCGCGAGGGCTCTGCACTCCACACACCACAGCTCCTCCGGCTTCAGGAGCCCCCTTGTTCCCCACTTTAAGGGACACTGGAGGGGGCACATGCCTTTTGTCCCCTCTGCCCCTCCACCAGTCCTGTATACCCGAACGCCTGTTCCCAGGTGACCCCTCATCCTCCTGCCCTGGCTGCATCTTGCTCACACCCCCAGGCCCCACCAGTCTGCCAGGTCGACCTCACCTGGGGTGGACCTCCTGAGCAAGCAGGACATCCAGGCCGTCTAGTGCAGCACTGAAAGAGTCACACACACACACTGAAAGAGAGAAACACACACACAGCAACACAAACAGACAGAGTGAGACACACACACACATAGAGAGAGACACACACACTGATAGACACACAAACTGTGAGAGAGATACACACACACGCGCACTGAGAGAGATGCACACAAGGAGAGAGGGACCCTTACACTCTGATAGACACACACACATACTCAGACACACACAGACACACACTGAGAGAAACACACACACACACTGAGACAGACATACATACTGAGAGAGACCATACACACACACAGACGCACAAACAGTGGGAGAGAGACACACACATACCATGAGAGACACACACACACAGACACACACAATGAGAGAGAGGAACACACAATGAGACAGCCAGGCTAGCAGCCTGAGAGAGCCACACACACTGAGACACACACACACTGAATTGGATGGAAACACAGATAGTGACACAGTCTGAGAGAGAGACCCACACACTGAGAAAGACACACAGATACACACATACAGAGAGAAACACAACACACACTGAGAGACACACACACACACTGATATACACAAACACACAATGTGAGAGAGACATGCACACTGAGAGAAACACACTGAGAGAGAGGAACACACAGTGAGAGATACACAATGACACAAACTGAGAGAGATTCACACCCTGAGAGTGAGACACACACACTGAGACAAACACACACACACTGAGAGAGTCACACACACACACAGAGTTACAGAAACAATGAAAAATACACATACAGAGAGTGAAACAGACACACTGAGAGACATAAACACACACTAAATGGGATGGAAACACTGAGAGAGTGACACATACCCTGAGAGAGAGACCCACACAGGGAGAGAGAGACACACACTGAAAGAAACAAGCACCCACACTGAGAGATAAACATACCCACTGAGGGAAACACACACAATGAGACACACACACACATTGAGAAAAACACACAGAGAGAAAACACACACAGACTGAGAGAGAGGCACACACACACTGAGAGTGAGACACAAACACTGAGACACACACACAGAGAGAGACACACATTCTGAGATACAGACACACACACTGAGAAAGAGATACATAGAGACACACACACTGAGAGAAAGACACACACACATGAAGAGAGAGAAACACACATTGAGAGAGAGGCACACACATGAGAAACACACACTGATAGAGAGACACACACACTGGAAGTGAGACACACACACACTGAGAAAGAGACAAACACACACTGAGAAAGAGACACACACACTGAGAAAGAGACAAACACACACTGAGAAAGAGACACACACACTGAGAAAGACACGTACAAACTCAGAGAGAGAAACACACACACTGAGAGAAATTCACACACTGAGAGACACCAGCACTCTGACAGTGATGCACACACCATAACAGAGACACACACACTGAGAGGCACACACACACACTGAGATACACAAACACATAATGTGAGAGAGACACCCACACTGAGAGACATACAATGTGACAGAGACACTCACACTGAGAGACACACACTGAGAGAGAGGAACACACACTGAGAGATAAAGACACACACTGAGAGACACACACACAATGAGAGACACACACACTAAGAGAGACAACACACACACAATGAGAGAGACACTAAAAGCATTGAGAGAGACACACACAGACATACTGAGAAATGCAAACAAACATACTGAGAGAGAGAAACACACACCCACACACACCCACACACAGAGACACACATTGAGAAACACTGAGAGAGAAACATACAGACACACTGAGAGAGAAACATACACACAAGAGAGAGACACACACACACTCTGAGAGACACACACATATAGGGAGATACACACACACACACTGAGAACACACACACACTGTGAGAGAGACACACACACAGAGAAACACACTGAGCAAGACACACAGTGAGAGAAATTCACACAATGACAGTGACACACATACTGACAGACACACACATTGAGAGACAGACACTCACACACTGAGAGAGAGAGAAGACCCACACACATTCAGAGAGAGACACACACACACACTGAAAGAGAGTCCCACAAAATTAAATAGAGTAACACACACACTGAGTCACACACACTGAGTGAGATGTACACACACACTGAGAGAGACACACAAAAACATTGAGAAATACACACACTCTCAGAGAGACACACATGCACATCCTGAGTGAGAGAAAGACACACGGAGAGAGACATACACATATTGAAAGAGAGAGACACATACACAGTGAGAGAGACACACACTGAGACAGGGACAGACACACATACTGTGAGAAAGACCAACACACTAATAGAGGGAGACACACACACAGACAGACTGAGACACGTACACTTAGAGAGAGACACACACTGAGAGACATCTACCCACACACACAGGGACACACAGAGTGAGAAACATTCAGAGAGAGTCACACACACACTGAGAGAGACACATATTCTGAGATACAAACAGACACAAACACTGAGAAAGAGACACACAGAGAGACACACACACAAAGAGACACACACACTGAGAGAAAGACACACACACGAAGGGAGAGAAATACACATTGAGAGAGAGGCACACACATGAGAGACACACACTGAGAGAGACACACACAAACTGAAAGTGAGACAAACACACACTGAGAAAGAGACACACACACTGAGAAAGACACATACAAACTCAGAGAGAGAAACACACACTGAGAAAAATTCACACACTGAGAGAGACACCAACACTGTGACAGTGACCCACATACTGTAACAGAGACACACACACTCTGAGTCACACACACAGTGAGACAGACACACACACACACTGAGAGACATCCCCCACACAGAGAGACACACAGACACACACATTGAGAGACAGACATTCATAGACTGAGAGATAAACATACACACTGAAACACACCCAGACTGAGACACACACACACACACACAGAGAAACACATACACACACTGAGACACACACAGTGTGAGAGAGACACACACACTGAGAGATACACATACACGGAGATACCCACACACACTGAGAGATACACACACACACGCTGAGAGATAAACATACATGCTGAAAGAAAAACATACAATGAGATACACACACAGACAATGAGAGGCACACACACAATGAAAGACACACACAGACTGAGAGATACCAATGAACACACAGAAACACACAGAGAAAGACATATTCAGAAAGTCACACACACACACAGACACACACTCTGAGATACAAGCAGACACAAACCCTGAGAATGAGACACATAGAGCCACATGTGAGACACATAGACAGACGCACAAAGAAACACACACACCGAGAGAAAGACACCCACACACGAAGAGAGAGAAACATACATTGAGAGAGAGACACACACATACAGAGAGAGACACAACACACACTGAGAGACACACACACAGTGATATATTCCAACACACACTGTGAGAGAGACACACACACCGAAAGACACACATATTGCACTTATCTCACACGTAAGTAAAATAGTGCTCAAAATTTTCCAAGCCAGGCTTCAAGAGTACGTGAACCATGAACTTCCAGATGTTCAGGCTGGATTTAGAAAAGGCAGAAGAACCAGAGATCAAAATGTCAACATCTGTTTGATCACCAAAAAGCAAGAGAATTCCAGAAAAACATCTAATTCTGCTTTATTGACTGTGCCAAAGACTTTGTGTGGATCACAACCAACTGTGGAAAATTCTTTGAGATGGGAATACCAGGCTGACTGACCTGCCTCTTGAGAAATCTACATGCAGGTCAGCAATCAACAGGTAGAACTAGACATGGAATACACTGATTCCAAAGAGGGAAAGGACTACATCAAGGCTGTATATTGTCACCCTGTTATTTAATATATATGCAGGGTACATCATGAGAAACGCAGGGCTGGAGGAAGCACAAGCTGGAATCACGATTGCTGGGAGAAATAACAATAACCTCAGACATGCAGATGACACCACCCTTATGACAGAAGGCAAAGAAGAACAAAAGAGCCTCTTCACTGGGACGACCCAGAGGGATGGTATGGGGAGGGAGGAGGGAGGAGGGTTCAGGATGGGGAACACATGTATACCTGTGGTAGATTCGTTTTGATATTTGGCAAAACGAATACAATTATGTAAAGTTTAAAAATAAAATAAAAATTAAAAAAAAAAGAAAAAGGAAAAAAAAAAAGAAAGTGCAAGAGGAGAGTAAAACAGTTGGCTTAAGGCTCTACATTCAGAAAACCAAGATTATGGCATCTGGTGCCATCATTTAGTGGCAAATAGATGGGGAAATGGTGGAAACAGTGACAGATTTTATTTTTTAGGCTCCAAAATCACTGCCGATGGTGAGCGAAGCCATGAAATGAAAAAATGCTTACTGTTTGCAGAAAAGGTATGACCAACATATATTAAAATTCTAGACAGCACATTAAAAAGAAGAGACATTACTTTGTCAACAAAGATCCATGTAGTCAAAGCTATGGTTTTTCTAGTAGTCATGTATGGATGTGATAGTTGGATTACAAAGAAAGCTGAGTGCTGAAGAATTGATGCTTTTGAACTGTGGTGTTGGAGAAGACTTTTGAGAGTCTTGGACTGCATGGAGATCCAACCACTCCATTCTAAAGGAAATCAATTCTGAATATTCTTTGGAAGAACTGATGCTGAAGCTGAAACTCCAATACTTTAGCCACCTGGTGTGAAGAACTGATTCATTTCAATAGACCCTGATGCTATTCAATAGACCCACAATTAACATGAGTTTGAGTAGACTCTGGGAGTTGGTGATGGACAGGGAGGCCAAATGCGCTGCAGTCCATGGGGTCGCAAAGAGTTGGACAAGACTGAATGACTGAACTAGCTGACTGAGGAGAACTGAGCTAATGATAGCTATCCTAAGGAGGAGATAGCTATCCTATCCTATCCTAAGGATAGCTATCCTAAGGAGGAGAGTTGAACTATGGAGAACTAAGATAAGGAGAGCTAAGCTAATGAAAGGAGAGCTGTGTTAAGAAAATCTAAGCTAAGGAGAGCTGAGCTAATGAGAGCTATCCTAACGAGGGCTCTGCTAAGGACAGCTTGGAGGGCTGAGCTTAGGAGAGCTAAACTAAGGAGAGCTAAGCTAAGCAGACCTGCGGACAGCTGAGCTAAGGACAGCTAAGCTAAAGGGAGTTAAGCTAAGGAAGGCTGAGCTAAGGAGAGTGAGAAGACACCAGGTTTGGTAGCTTCTCTGGCTCATTCTACTCTAATGTACAACCAAGCATGACAAAAACACTAAGACAACAGTAGCCATCCTAAAAGAGGGCATATACCTTGCAGCATGGAGGCTTTTCTCTGTAACTACAGCCTTCAAACTATTGCTGATGTTCACCTGATATTCACAAGGCCACTGGACTCAACATGATATCTACCCTTCAACATGTCAGGAGTCACACATCAGAAATAATAATAATAATATTAAAAACAAACAAAGACGAAAACAAAATGGGGACACACTCAGGAAGTAAACGTCACCAGGTAAATACAACTCCAAGTGCTTTAAAAAACCAAAAACCCTATGACTTGTGTAAAAATCCCATGAATAGTACTCAACAGGGATTCTTATCAGAGATACAAAATCTAAACTGCCACAAGATGTCAAATCTGAGCACTGGAAAAGGCCTCCATGGAAAATGGTCCAGACCAGAAATGGTAGATTAACATTAGTGAGGGGCATCCTTTTATACTAGTGAGGGCATATCAATGTGAAGTGCCAGGAGCCGCATATTGCATATTGAGGGCATATTGCATATTGATTGCATATTGCATATTGAGTGCAGCACTTTCCACAGCATCATCTTTCAGGATCTGGAATAGCTCAACTGGAATTCTATCACTGCCGGGAGCCAGCCTGAGGAACTCCGCCCGTGGCAAAGGTCATGAGGAAGGAGGCTCAGCATACGCAAAGCTGGGATCAAGCCTCAGGAGTCCCCCTGGAAATTCTCGAGCATCTACCCCCAAAACCAGAGTCTGCCTACTTTCTGCTTTGTGCTTTCACCTATACCTCTGACTTTATGGCAGGCTGTTCCCCACTATCTCTCTCTGAAAAAAGAGTTAACTTATAGCTCCAGTTAATAAAGTTCCTGGGTGTGATGGTGTTTCAACCTACAAACTCCTTTGGAAGTCCTCTAGCCTGCCTCTGAATAGGTATTTCCGGCCACATGTGATTGCTCAGAGCTTCCCAACTGTGAGAGGCATGAGATGTTCTAAACTGTCTAAACACAGATTCCTTTGAGTAGTTAAAAGATTGATTAGAAATTGTATTGGTGAAAGGTTTTTCACTTGTTGGGCCAATGTTTGCTGCTAAGTCTCCATACTCCTTACCTACTGTGTCCTTGGCAGTGTATTGATTGATATAATGGGTGTATAGAAATGTAAGTAGTAGCCTCAATGTTTGTAACCTTGGACCCTTGAGTTAATTCTTTTCTTGATTGAGCCCACCTCACCTTTGCCCTATAGGAATGCAGCTCTGTCCAATGCTTTTTTGGAGGCTGGCGCCTGACTTTAGAATAATCACCTTTAGAGAAAAATAAGTTTCTTAAGATGTTAACAGGTCTCCTGGCCAGAAGATGATGTGAATCACCTGAACTTTTGCATATGATAAGTTTGAAAGCCTGGCTTCAATTAGGACCAGGAACTGCTGTCCTTGCATGACTCCACCCCTTCCCCCATTATCCTCTATGCACAACTTAAGGTATAAAACTACTTTGGAAAATAAAGTACGCCCCTTTTTGTTCACCGAAATTTGGTCTCCCCGTGTCATTCTTTCTTTCACCTTCTGGCTGAATTTTTCCTCTGAGGCGGGGAAGCTCGTCAAGCGTACTAATTTTGCCTGTGCTTCTAAGATCTGACCAGGGAGGCCTTAGTGTCTCCTCTCCTTCGGGAGAACAGGAGGATGCCTGCGGCCTTTGTAGGTGATGTTAATTCCCTGATTTGGAATTTCATTCAGCCTCTTTTCTTCACTGAATTTTCCTACTGAGCTATCCTTATTTCAGCCGCTTGTCTCCACTGAATTTCCTCATTGAGCTATCCTTATTTCAGCCGCTTTTCTCCACTGAATTTCCTCACTGAGCTATCCTCATTCTATTACTCTTTATATCTTTGATAAATACTTAAATAAATAGGTCGCCTACACTGTCTCTCCTTCGAATACCCTGGATCAGCCGGGGCTGGTCCCCGGCAGGGAAGAGCCAGTATGAAAATCACCGTCCATATGACTTTACAGAAACAAAAGAGACAGTGTGACCAGGCCTCTCCACTCCTAGGATACTTCAGTAATACACAGATTTTGAAAGCCACATGCAAGAGAGCATGCACTGCAGCAGCATTCACAATGCCCAGAGATTAATGTAAAGAAAGTACACAGGATGCAGAGATGAATGGATCAAGGAATGGAATTCGGGTTCATGATGGAATATGACTCAGGCATTGAAACAAAGAAATAATGTCATTGTCAGAGGTACAGAAAAGTGTGGTGATAATCAGAGTCAGTGAAGAAGGGCAGATGAGAGCTGTGTCACAGCATTTACCTTTCAAACAGGACAGACAATATTGCTGCCAGTGAGTACACAGACTGAGGTAAAATGGGTTCCCATTAGTGCTGGGAACACCCTGATGCTTAGCAAAGGGGATGGGTGAGAGGAAGGCTTACACTGGTAGGCTGAAATTCATGGATTCCAAAAAACACCTGTCACATACATAATCTTCAGGGACCAACTTGGCAAGAGTGATGTACTATACAATTTCTGAGAGCAGGTCAGAGGAAATAACCACTGCTGAATGCCTCTGTGTACTGGTGTAAGGGAGCAAGCCTTGGAACAGCCACAACAAAGGCAAATCAAACAAGAAATATGAACAATAAATTTGTTGTTCAAGAAACAACAAACTCAAACTAGAAATATGAACTACAATAAAACTAAGAATGAAGTAGACACAAGCTTTAGGAGTGGGGGGCCGAGCTTCCTGTAGCTCATTCTACTCTCATTTACAAGCAGAAATTGCTCATACCTCTAAAGATGCAGTTACCATACTAACAAGAAGAGAGCCGCAGAAATGCTGCCGTCTGGTGGCCCATTTCAGGAGCAGCAACCATAAACCTTAAGCTGATAGACACTGGTTATTCACAAGGCGACAAGGCTCTAAATGACACCTGCCCTTACAAAATGGCCAGGGGTAGCATGCTGAAATAAAAACAAGAACAAACCATATGATCAGAAAGGAAACTTAAACAGGTAAATAACAGTCAATGCTTAGAAAGAAGCCTCTGGAAATGGACCTCACTTGCTTTATTATCAGTGATATGAAAAATTAAACTGCAATGAAGTATCACTAGTGAGAAATGAAACAGGCCATTATCCAAAACTCTATAGACAAGAAAGAGTAGAGCAGTATTAGTAAAGGGTCCTTTATATGCCTCTGGTGGTAGATAAGCAATCAGAACATTCATGGGCAAGACTGTCAAAGTGCCTTGGACTCAAAAAATGGGACAGATGATGTCATGTGGCAGTTCCAATCCTAGAAAATTTGAGAAACCAACAGACCATGGAAAACACATGCCCACACCCCCACCCCACAAACATGCACTGCAGCAGCATTCACAATGCCCAAGAGATGAAAGGAAAGAGAATCATTGGCTGCAAACGAAAAGAGAAATATATTGGACATAGGAACACAACAAAATATGACTCTGACATTATGAAACTGCAAAAAATGCCATTTTCAGGGATATGCGGAAATCTAGAGTGAATCACAGTAAGTAAATAAGGGCAGATTAAAGACAAATCACAACATACGCCTCCCAGAAGGGATTAAAAAAACATACTGATAGCGATGAGTACCCAAACAAAAGTGAAATGGACTTACATTCCTGGTAAGAATATTACAGTTAGCAAAGGGTGAGAGGCCAAAAGGTGAAGGCTGGAATAAAGTTATACCCACAAATACCTATGTAATTCATAATCCACATAGACCTTCTGTATCAAGAGACATGTACTCAGCAGATTCTAAAAGATAGCTCTGACAATAACGACAGTGAATACCTCCAGTTATCTGTTGAAAGGAAGGAGATACTCTTTCCCTGCAACAACTACACTGATGTAAAGGGTCTTAAATAAGAAATAAAGTTAGACTTAAAGATAAATCTCAAAGGCTAAAGAGACAAAAACTTTTGATGTCATCCTGTGCCTCATTCTACTCTCATTTACAACCAGGCCTGGGAGTTGGTGATGGAGAGGGAGGCCTGGCTTGCTGAGATTCAGGGGTCCCAAAGAGTCGAACACGACTGAGCGACAGAACTGAACTGAACTGGGATAACCTCCCAGGCTGCTGTTACCATAGTAACAAGAGGAGGGAATGAAAAAATGCTACCACCTTGTGGACATTTTCTCTAACAGCAACCTTAAACTGCTTGCTAATGACTGCACTATTCACAAGAGTGCTGAGCTCCAAAAGATACCCACCCTTAACAAATTTCCAGGGGTCACAGAGGGGAAAATTAATAAAGTAAACACAGGAGAAGTTAACAGGAAGAGGATATGAACAGGTAAACACAATTCCGTGTTTCTTTAAAAAAGCTCATGACAATTTGCACATAGGGTGAAGTCTAAGAGATACAGACATCTAAGATGTGAGGACATTATAACCTCTGCCTGAGCATGGAAAAAGGCAACTGTCAAATGCTGGATATGGCATCAATGGTAGAGTAACATTAGTACAGTGGATGCTTTAGGGTATTGGTGGAATGGATCTGGTAAGAGCCACTATGAGCATGACTAGAAGAGTACACGCCCATGAGAGAAAAATAAATAAATAAATAAAGAGGTAGAGACAGTGTGATTAATTAGATCCTCTCCTGCACTATTTCAGAAATGAATAGGTTTGGGCACCACACTCCCCAAACAGGGTCCTGGTGCACCATTCAAAACATCGAACAGATTAAAGATAGCATACCTGGATAGAGCAATGGATAAAGAAGCATGATACAGATATAGAATTAATTTTGAATCAAGGATTGAAATATGAACATAGGCCATCTTAACAAATAGAGATAAATCCAGAGATCATCACACTGAGTGAAGGAAGGTCAATGCAAGAATCATCATGAGATGAAATGGAGAGGTGTGATACAAAAATTCAGAACAGTGAGCACCCACACAAAGGTGACATGGGCATCCAACCTGGAAAGAAGCTTATGGTCAGTGGAGGACCCTGCTTGATGGAAGAGATACATCTGGCACTTGGTATTAATTTCTTGCACAGATACATATAAAATACAGAATCCACATAAATCTACTTCAGCAAGTTTGTCAGCAAGACAAAACACATTCTAATAACATGTAGGTGAAAACAAGCACAGCTGAACATCTAGTATTCTCAGTGTCGTGGAACAATAATCTGTTCACATAAAACAAATGCATCCTTGTCAATCAACTTAAATAGAATACAAATTTTACTTAAAATCCAAGAGTGAGGAGACATCAGGTTTGGTGGCATCCTCTGGCTCATTCTACTCGAATGTATAGTCAAGCCTGACTAAAACTCTCAGGCAACAGAGGCCATCCTTATAGAGGACAGAATAAAGAAGCTTTGCAGCGTGGAGGCTGTTCTCTGTAACCACAGCCTGAAAACTATCACTGATGAACATCTGATATTCACAAGGCCTCTGGACTCAACATGATACCTACCCTTGAACACATCAGGAGTCACACACCCAAAATTAAGTAAATAAATAAACACACACACACAAATGAGACACTCCCAGGAAGAAAACATAAACAGGTAAACACAACTCAAGTGCTTTCAAATAGCAAAAAGCCCATGAACAGTACTCCTTAGGATTTATTACCAGAGATACAAAATCCAAATTGCCACGAGACATCAACTCTGAGTACTGGAAAAGGTCACCATGGAAAACGGACCAGACCAGAAATAGTAGATTAACAATAGTCAGGGGTTCCTTTTATGGCAATCAGGAATATCAATGAGAGGAACCAGTATAAGAATCACTGTCCACTTGTCTTTATAGAAAAAACTTAGAAAGTATGACATGGCCTCTCCACTCCTAGTTCAGTTCAGTTCAATCGCTCAGTCGTGTCCAACTCTTTGTGACCCCATGAACCATAGCACGCCAGGCCTCCCTGTCCATCACCATCTCCCGGAGTTCACCCAAACCCATGTCCATCGAGTCAGTGATGCCATCCAAAAATCTCATCCTCTGACATCCCCTTCTCCTCCTGCCCTCAGTCTTTCCCAGCATCAGGGTCTTTTCAAATGAGTCAGCTCTTCGCATCAGGTGGCCAAAATATTGGAGTTTCAGCTTCAACATCAGTCCCTCCAGTGAATACCCAGGACTAATCGCCTTTAGGATGGACTGGTTGGATCTCTTGGCAGTCCAAGGGACTCTCAAGAGTCTTCTCCGACACCACAGTTCAAAGGCATCAATTCTTCCTGGCTCAGCTTTCTTTACAGTCCAACTCTTACATCCATACATGACTACTGGAAAAACTATAGCCTTGACTAGATGGCCCTTTGTTGGCAAAGTAATGTCTCTGCTTTTTAATATGCTGTCTATGTGGGTCATAACTTTCCTTCCAAGGAACAAGTGTCTTTTAATTTCATGGCTGCAATCACCATCTGTGGTGATTTTGGAGCCCAGAAAAATAGTCAGGTACTGTTTCCAATGTTTCCCCATCTATTTGCCACGAAGTGATGGGACCGGATGCCATGAGCTTCGTTTTCTGAATGTTGAGCTTTAAGCCAACTTTTTTCACTCTCTTCTTTCACTTTCATCAAGAGGCTTTTTAATTTCTCTTCACTTTCTGCCATAAGGGTGGTGTCATTTGCATATCTGAAGTTATTGATATTTCTCCTGGCAATCTTGATTCCGGCTTGTGCTTCCTCCAGCCCAGCGTTTCTCATGATGTACTTTGCATATAAGTTAAGTAAGCAGGGTAACAATATACAGCCTTAATGTATTCCTTTTCCTATTTGGAACCAGTCTGTTGTTCCATGTCCAGTTCTAACTGTTGCTTTCTGACCTGTATACAGATTTCTCAAGAGGCAGGTCAGGTGGTCTGGTATTCCACTCCTAGGATACTTCAGAAAGACACAGGTTTTGAAAACCACATTCAAGAGAGTATGCACTGCAGCAGCATTCCCAATGTCCAGAGATGAAAGTAAACAAAGTACACAGTGAGGAAGAGATGAATGGATCAAGGAATGGGATTCGGGTTCATGAAGAAATATGATTCACACATTGAAACAAGGAAATAATGTCCTCAGAGGTACAGATAAGTGATAACCAGAATCAGTGAAGAAGGGAAGATGAGAGATGTGTTATAGGATTTACCTTTTAAATGGGACAGACAAGATTGCTGAGAGTGAGTACTCCGACCAAGGTAAAATGGACACCCAGTGATGGGAACTCCCTGATGCTTAGCAAAGCGGGTATGTGAGAGGAAGACTTACATTGGTAGGCTGAAATTCATGGATTCCCAAAAATACCTGTCAAATATATAATCCACAGGGGCTGATTTAGCAAGAGTGATATACTACACACTTTCTGAGAGCAGGTCGGAGGAAATAACCATTGCTGAATGTCTGTGTATTGGTGTAAGGGAGCAGGAATCTGAATAATCTGTACAGCCACAACAAAGGCAACAATGTTCATCACCTTCCTCAAAAAAGAAATATGAACCACAATAAAACCGAGTAGGAAGGAGACACAGCATTCAGGGGCTTCCTCTATCTCATACTACTGTCATTTACAAGTGGAAATGCCACATACTTCTAAAGATGCAGTTACCATGGTAACAAGAGGAGAACCCAAAGAAATGCTGATGCCTTGTTGCCACGCTCAGGAAAAGCAACCTTAAACCTTGGGCTGATGGACACTGACTATAAACAAGGTGTCCAGGCTTTAATGACAACTACCCTTAGAAAATGGCCAGGGGTGGCACACCAAAAACAAAAACAAAAAAAAAAAACAACGGGCACAAACCGAATGATCAGGAAGGAAACATCAACAGGTAAATACTTAATCAATGCTTAGAAAGAAGCCTCTGGAAATGTGCTTCATTTGCTCTATTATCAGTGAATCGAAAAGTTAAACTGCAAGGCAATATCACTAATGAGCAACCAAAAAGGCCATTATCCAAAACTCTACAGACAAGAAAGAGTAGAGCAATGTTAGTAAAGGGGACCCCTGTATGCCACTGGTGGGAGGTAAGTGGTTAGAGACTTTATAAGCATGACTGTCAAAGTGCCTTGGAACCACAAAATGAGACAGATGATGTCATATGGCAGTTCCACTCCCAGAGGATTTGAGCAATCAACAGATCTTGGAAAACACACGACAACACTCCCACCTCTACAAACATGCCCTGCAACAGCATTCACAGTGCCCAAGCGATGAAAGGAAAGAGAATCGCTGGCTACAAACGAAAAGAGAAACATACGGGACATAGAGACACAATAAATATGACTCTGACATTATGATAATGCAAAAAAAAAAAGCCATTTGCGGGCATATTCAGAAATCTAGAGCGAATCACAGTAAGTAAAGAAGGGAGGATTAAAGAGATATTACAAAATATGCCTTCAGAGACAGTATGATAAATCAGATCCTCTCCTGGAGTATTTCAGACATGAACAGATTTCCAACACCACCCACCCCAAACTAGGTCCTGCCACATCATTCAGAACATCAAAGAAATGAAAGTTAAGATAGTGTACTTGGATAGAGGAATGGATAAACAAGTATGATATAGGTCTGGAATGAAGTTTGAATCAAGGATTGAAATTTGAAAGTAGGCCCTCTTCACCTATAGAGATAAATCCAGAGATCATCACACTGAATGAAGGAACATTTCAAGAAACATCATGGGATACAATGGAGAGGTGGGATACAGAAATCCACTGCAGTGAGCACCCACACAAATGTGACAAGGACATCCAAACTGGCAAGAAACTTATGGGTAGCTGAGGACCTTGGTGGATGGAAGGGATACATCTGGAACTTGGTATTAATTTCTTCCCACAGATACATATTAAATACAAAATCCATATAAACCTATTGCAGCAAGAATGGTAGACAAAACAATTTTTAATAATATGTAGGGAAAAGCAAGCACAGCTGAATACATAAACTAGTCTCAGTGTCTCAGAACAAGAATCTGTACACGTAAAACTAACTCAACCTTGTCTTCAACTTAAAGAGAACAGGAATACTTACTTCAAAGATCCAAGAGTGAGGAGATATCAGATTTGGTGACATCCTCTAGCTCATTCTACTCTAATGTATTTCCAGGCCTAACAAAAACTCTCAGACATCACAGGCCATCCTAAAAGAGGAGCAAATAATAAAGCCTTGCAGCATGAAGGGTTTTCTCTGTAATAGCAGCCTTAAATCTATCACAGATAGACATCAGATGGACATCTGATATACACATGATGGATATCTGATATACACAAGGTCCTATTGCTGGACTTGACATAACACCTACCCTTGAACATGACAGGAGTCACTCATCAAAAAAAAGTTAAAAACAAATCCAGGACACGCTCAGGAAGAAAACATCAACAGTTAACTATAGCTCAAAGCGCTTTAAAAAACAAACAAACAAACAAAATCACTTAGTATTCCCAAGGCTTCTGGGCTTTAAATGATATCTGTCTTTAGAGGAAAACATAGACAAAACACTCTCCGACACACATCATAGCAGGATCCTCTATGACCCACCTTCCAGAATATTGGAAATAAAACAAAAAATAAATAAATGAGGTCTAATTAAAATTAAAAGCTTCTGCACAGCAAAAGAAACTACAAGCAAGGTGAAAAGACAGCCTTCAGAATGGGAGAAAATAATAGCAAATGAAGCAACTGACAAACAACTAATCTCAAAAATATACAAGCAACTCCTGCAGCTCAATTCCAGAAAAACATAAAACGACCCAAACAAAAAATGGGCCAAAGAACTAAATAGACATTTCTCCAAAGAAGACATACAGATGGCTAACAAACACATGAAAAGATGCTCATCATCACTCATTATTAGAGAAATGCAAATCAAAACCATAATGAGGTACCATTCCATGCCAGTCAGAATGGCTGTGATCCAAAAGTATACAAGCAATAAATACTGGAGAGGATGTGGAGAAAAGGGAACCCTTTTACACTGTTGGTGGGAATGCAAACTAGTACAGCCACTATGGAGAAAACTGTGGAGATTCCTTAAAAAACTGGAAATAGAACTGCCATATGACCCAGCAATCTCACTGCTGGGCATACACACCGAGGAAACCAGAACTGAAAGAGACACGTGTACCCCAATGTTCATCGCAGCACTGTTTCTAATAGCCAGGACATGGAAGCAACCTAGATGTCCATCAGCAGATGAATGGATAAGAAAGCTGTGGTACATATACACAATGGAGTATTACTCAGCCATTAAAAAGAATGCATTTGAATCAGTTATAATGAGGTGGATGAAACTGGAGCCTATTTTACAGAGTGATGTAATCCAGAAAGAAAAAACACCAATACAGTATATTAATGCATATATATGGAATTTAGAAAGATGGTAACAACAACCCTGTATGCGAGACAGCAGAAGAGACACAGATGTATAGAACAGTCTTTTGGACTCTGTGGGAGAGGGAGGGGGGATGATTTGGGAGAATGGCATTAAAACATGTATAATATCATATAAGAAACGAATCGCCAGTCCAGGTTCGATGCAGGATACATGAAGCTTGGGGCTGGTGCACTGGGATGACCCAGAGGGATGGTATGGGGAGGGAGGTGGGAGGCGGGTTCAGGATGGGGAACACGTGTACACCCGTGGTGAATGCCTGTTGATGTATGGCAAAACCACTACAATATTATAAAGGAAAAAAATAATAATAAAATAAATAAAATAAATTAAAATTTTAAAAAAAATTGCTAACTCTTTCGGGTGAATGAAAAATGTCAAATAGCACACTGTATCAGGAAGAAAATACCAACAGGTAAATACAGTTCTCAGTATTTCTTTAAAAGCACATGAAATACACTCATTATAGTGAATTTCTGAGAATTCTTTTGGGTTCACCTTTTTGTGATTCCCAGAGACTATAGCCCACCAAGTTCCTCTGTCCTTGGAATTTTCCAGGCAAGAATTCTGGAGTGAGTTGCCATTTCCTCCTCCAGGGGATCTTCCCAAATCACATCTCCTTTGACTCCTGCCTTTGCAGGCAGATTCTTAAGGACAGATCCACCTGAGAGGCCCAGTGTATTATTATAGATACACAAACTATAGTAATGAGGTATCACCTCTGAGTAGTGAAAAAGTATCAAATATTATACAGAGAAGACATGGTAGAGAAACATTTTTAAAGGGGAATCTTTATGGTACCAGTGAGATATATTTGGTAGGAGCCATTATAAATGTCACTACAAAGTGCCTTTCAAAGAATACAAGAGACTGACCATATGACCTGACATCTCTACTCCTAAGAATATATATTTAAAAAAAAAAAAGATTTTGAAAAAAAAATGTAAGTCAACCATGTACTGCAGGAAGATTAACAACATCCTAAAATGGCACCACACTCTGGTACTCTTGCCTGGAAAATCCCATGGACAGAGGAGCCTGGTAGGCTGCAGTCCATGGGGTCACAAAGAGTTGGACAGGACTGAATGACTTCCTTTTCACTTTTTACTTTCATGCATTGGAGAAGGAAATGGAAACCCACTCCGGTGTTCTTGCCTGGAGAATCCCAGGGATGGGTGATCCTGGTGGGCTGCCATCTATGGAGTCTCACAGAGTCGGACACTACTGAAGCGGCTTAGCAGCAGCAGCACCATACATGAAAAATCAGGCTTCCTTTGTGGCTCATCTGGCAAAGAAAGAATCTGCCTGCAATGCAGAAGACCTGGTTTCGATCCCTGTGTGGGGAAGATCCCCTGGAGAAGGAAAAGGCTACCCACTCCAGTATTCTGGCCTGGAGAATTCCTCCCAATGCATGAAATCCATGGGTGAAGTCATTCAGTAGTCCGACTCCTAGGACCCCACTGAGTGACTTTCACTACCACTACTATACATGAAAATCAAGAAACTGATGAAGCCACTATTGAAAACAGTAAGCAGTTCTTTTATTATTATTATTTTACTGAAGGGTAATTGCTTTACAGAATTTTGTTGTTTTCTTTCAAACCTCAACATGAATCAGCCATATGTATACATATATCCCCTCCTTTTGAACCTCCTGCCCATCATCTCCTTCCTGGTATAGAGTTTTATAAAACTCTAAAAATACAGTTACTATATGATCCAACAATAACACTACTGGGCATATATCCAATAAGATGAAAACTCCCATCAGAAAAGTGATATGCACAACAGTGTTTATAGTAGCACAATGTACAGTAGCAAAGACATGGAAACAACCTTAAATGCCCATAGATAGGTGAATGGATAAAGACAGATATATTATGCATACAATGGAATATTAGCCATAAGAAAGAATGAAATAATGCTATTTTTTTCAACATGGATGAACCTAGAGATGATCATACTAATTAAATCAGAGAAAGACATGAGGAGCTTAGGTGGGTTCAGCTCACCTTGACACATCCTTTGGACCTCAGTTGATGGGAGGTCTTCATCTTTTCCTCCTGAGTATCTAGAGTCAGCTGTTCCATAACAGCTCTAGAGCCTTGTGGCTTCCCAGTCATCTTAGTAATTTTGAAGACTTGCAGTGGTCTACTCCAGAGTCCCTGAGCACCCCTATATATACCCTTCCCCAGGTGGCCACACCCTTACACTTTATGAGGTCAGCAAGCCACTTCCACAGCCAATGGTGGCCCTGGGTGAGCCTTGACATCACAAAGCCTAATCCTGACACCTCTAGGGGAGGATGGGGAGCAACTCAGAGATAATTGACCCCTCCCGATTCTTTTAACCACACCCTCTAGCTTCCTAGAATTTTGGGCCACTTTTATAATTTCTTCTTTTACATGCTTTTTTCCAGAAGCTTAAAAGGGAAAATTTACATAACTTTCTTTGTAGTAAAACTCCTACATGGCTGAATAGATAATAAACAAGGAATTATAAAATGACAATTGAGAAATATTTGGAAGATAGCTGACAAATGACTTATTTACCTCATTTATGCAGAGTCCAAAGTTAAAATTAGAAAATAAGAACAACCCAATAGAAGAGAATTGTGAAGTAAACAAGAATACAAAGAAATACAAATTACCCAGAAAAAAAAAAGAAAATTACCAAAAATCAGGAAGAAATGTCAAACCTACTTCGTAATAAAAGAAATGCAAACAAAAACAATAATGGGATATGATTTCTCACCATCCAAATTGCCAAAGTTCAATGACAAATTTGAAATATATCAATTTTTTCCTCCAAATGTAGGATGATGAATTGGAAAAGGAGTGTTTCAGCAGTATTGTGAAAGCATAGTGTGATGCAACTTTCTGAAGGACAATATGACATTATCTAGTAAATTTATAAATACATAGAGCCACTTAGAAAGACCCTGTTTGGTATTTATATTTCAGAAATATTTCTGCAATTTCACCTAGATTATATATCTAATGCTCACTTAAAAAAAAAATTTCCCATCATCCTAGACAATTTCTTTGGTACACGTCCTCACACTGTCCTTCCACAAGCAACCCCTGTTATCAGTTCTATTAGTGTAGATTACTTCTGCTTCATTTAGAACTTCCTTTAAATGGAGCCTAGATTATATACACATGTAGTTACTTAACAATGTTGTGTTGCTTTCTGCTGTACAGCAAATCACATTAGGTGTGCAAGTGTATAAACATAACCTCTTTCATTTAATTTCCTTCTAAATTTAGGTCATCACAGAGCATGGAGGACAGTTCCCTGTTCTTCACATATACTTTCCATTAATTATCAAGGAATTATTTTCCAAAATATACAAACAGCTATGTAGCCCAGTATCAAAAAAAAAAAAAAAAAAAAAAAAAAAAAACAGTAAAAAAAAAACAGGCAGATCTAAATAGACATTTCCCCAAAGAAGTCATACAGATGATGAAAAAACACTTGAAAAGAGGCTAAGTTCAAGTTAGTCACTCAGTCGTGTTCGACTCTTTGTGACCCCATGGACTGCAGCATGCCAGGCCTCTCTGTTCAACTCCCGGAGTCCACCCAAACTTATGTCCATTGAGTCAGTGATGCCATCCAACCACCTCATCCACTGTCATCCCCTTCTCTGTCTGCCCTCAATGTTTCCCAGCATCAGGTCTTTTCAAATGGGTCAGCTCTTCACATCAGGTGGCCAAAATATTGGAATTTCAGCTCAAACATCAGTCCTTCCAATGAACACCAGGACTGATCTCCTTTACGATGGACTGATTGGATCTCCTTGTAGCCCAAGGGACTCTCAAGAGTCTTCTCCAACACCACAGTTCAAAATCATCACTTCTTCAGTGCTCAGTTTTCTTTACAGTCCAACTCTCACATCCATACAGTACTAGTGGAAAAAACATAGCCTTGACTAGATGAAGCTTTGTTGGCAAAGTAATGTCTCTGCTTTTTAATATGTTGTCTAGGTTGGTCATCGGAGAAGGCAATGGCACCCCGCTCCAGTACTCTTGCCTGGAAAATCCCATGGATGGAGGAGCCGGGAAGGCTGGAGTCCATGGGGTTGCTGAGGGTCAGACATAACTGAGCGACTTCACTTTCACTTTTCAATTTCATGTATTGGAGAAAGAAATGGCAACCCACTCCAGTGTTCTTGCCTGGAGAATCCCAAGGATGGGGGAGCTTGGTGGGCTGCCATAATTAGAGTAATTAAAGTAATTAGAGGCTAATTACTTTACAATATTATATTGGTTTTGCCATACATCAACATGAATCTTCCACGGGTGTATACGTGTTCCCCATCCTGAACGCTCCTCTCACCTCCCTCCCCATACCATCTCTCTGGGTCATCCCAGTGCACCAGGCCCAAGCTTCTTGTATCCTGCATCGAACCTGGACTGGCAATTCTTCTCTTATATGATATTATATATGTTTCAATGCCACTCTCTCAAATCATCCCCCCTCCCTCTCCCACAGAGTCCAAAAGACTGTTCTATAAATCTATATCTCTTGTGCTGTCTCGCATACAGGTTTATTGTTACCATCTTTATAAATTCCATATATATGTGTTAGTATACTGTATTGGTGTTTTTCTTTCTGGCTTACTTCACTCTGTATAATAGGCTCCAGTTCCATCCACCTCATTAGAACTAATTCAAATGTATTCTTTTTAATGGCTGAGTAATACTCCATTGTGTATTTGTACCACAGCTTTCTTATCCATTCATCTGCTGATGGGCATCTAAGTTGCTTCAATGTCCTGGCTATTATAAACAGTGCTGCAACGAACATTGGGGTACACGTGTCTCTTTCAATTCTGGTTTCTTTGGTGTGTATGCCCAGCAGTGGGATTGCTGGGTTGTATGGCAGCATTATTCTTTAGAGCATCAGACCTCATTCCATCAACAGTCATATCTGCACCTGGGTGCTGTTTTTGCTCTGGTTCCATGCCTTCATTCTTTCTGTAATTTCTTCTCAACTGATCTCCCGTAGCATATCAGGCACCTGCCACCCTTGGGAGTTCCTCTTTCTGTACGCTATATCTTGCCATAACATGCTGCTAATGGGTTTCTCAAAGCAGGAATACTGAAGAGGTTTTCCATTTCCTTCTCCAAGGACCAAGTTTTGTCAGAACGCTTCACCATGACCTGTCCATCTTGGGTGGCCCTACACCCATTACTCATAGTTTCATTGAGTTAGACAAGGCTATGGGCCATGTGATCAATTTGGTTAGTTTTTGGTGATTATGATTTTCATTCTGTCTTCCCTCTGATGGTGAGAATAAGAGGCTTGTGCAAGCTTCCTAATGGGAGAGACTAACTGAGGGGGAAGCTGGTTCTTGTTCTGATGGACAGGGCCATGTTCAGTTCAGTTCAGTTTTGTGGCTCAGTCATGTTCAAATCTTTGTGTCCACATAAACTGCAGCATGCCAGGCCTCCCTGTCCATCACCAACTCACTGAGTTTACTCAAACTCATGTCCATTGATTTAGTGATGCCATCCAATCTTCTCATCCTCATTTGTCCCTCCTCCTCTGGCCTTGAACCTTTCCCAGCATCAGGATCCTTTCCAATGTGTCAGTTCTTCACATCAGGTGGCCAAAGTTATTGGAGTTTCACTTTTAGCCCCAGTCCTTGCAAAGAATATTCAGGATTGATGTCCTTTAGGATGGACTGATTGGACTTCTCCTAGCCATCCAAGAGATTCTCAAGAGCCTTCTCCAACACCACAGTTCAAAAGCATTAATTTTCCTGCTCACCTTACTTTATAGTCAATCTCTCACATCCATACATGACTTCTGGATAAACAAAGGCTTTGACTAAATGTATATTTCATGTAAAATTGCTTCATTCAAGTTTTCATATCTGAAATATGTACAGTTCATATCTTATAAGACAAATTGTAGCCTGGTTTTCACATGTGAAAAGAATAAAAATCCCACTTTGCCATGTCCAAGATTCCTCAGCAGTTTTTCTTACATCAAATATAGAGAATTCACTACTGCATATTGGAGACTCTGCTTGCAGATTTACATACGTGAGATATAGAGAATTTCCTATTTCAGTTAGAAACATCTACATCTAGATGATGAAATATAAAATATAAGGAATACTATGTTTTGAGCAACTTTGTTAGTGTACATATTTAACTGATGGATAATTATTTTACAGAAATTTGTTTGGCATTAAACTTTAACATTCATTTGAGAATACCACATTTCATGCAAGAAAATATGTGCCTTGATTTTTATACATGAAATAACGTGCATTCCATAATTCATGTTAGATTGTCAAGGACCCACCTTTTAATGCATGAATTCCACAGATTCCATCTATCATACTGGAAAGTTTAAACCTGTATTTTCAAAAGGGAAATAAAAACAATTACATATTTCATGTAACAAAAACTGTGCTCAGTTTTTGATCTCGGAAATACAGAGAATTTCATCTTTAATATAGGAAAATGGACACCCAGATTTTCTAATGGCATGTCCCATAAGGACATGTATACCCTGATTTTCACATTTGAAGTGTACAATACACCATATTACATGTAAACATAGTTGTATTAAAATTTGGTTCCTGAATAATTGAATCTCTCATGGATTAAGAAGTGAAGTATCCACCCAGACTTTCATAAATGAAATGGAGAGATGTCCATAATTCATAAAGAAGCATCTAATTTTCCTAAGGAGATATAGAAAATTCCATATTTCAGGTTCAAAATCCTCCTCCTGATTGACATATATGCTATGCTATGTCACTTCAGTAGGGTCCGACTTTGTGTGACCCTATAGACGGCTCCACCATCCCTGGGATTCTCCAGGCAAGAGTACTGGAGTGGGGTGCCATTTCCTTCTCCAATGCATGAAAGTGAAAAGTGAAAGTGAAGTTGCTCAGTCGTGTCTGACTCTTAGCGACCCCATGGACTGCAGCCTACCAGGCTCCTCCTTCCATGGGATATTCCAGGCAAGAGTACTGGAGTGGGGTGCCATTGCCTTCTCTGACATGTATGAGACAGAGTTTTTGCTGATTTTCAGTTGACTGACCAATTCCAACTCTGTAACACAGTGGACAGAAGCACTGCAGCCTTACCAACCAAAGTGTCTCCAACACTTTGCTCAGACTCATCTTTGTTGAGTCAAAAGATTCCAGCATGTCAAAGCAACTCAACTTCTGTTGCCCTCTTCTTCTCTTGCATTCAGTCTTTCCCACATTAGAGCCAATAATGTTTCATGACAAGGTAGACTGACAGTCTCTTCTCATGAGTCCTTTAGCCAAAATATTGGAGCTTGAGCTTCAGCATCAGACCTTCCAATGAACATTTACAGTTAGTTTCTTTTAGGGTTGACTGGGTTGAACTCCTGCTGTCCAAGGGACTCTCAGTAGTCACCTTCAAGACAGGTTCAAAACCCCAGTCTTTGGCACTCAGCCTTCTTCGTAGTTGAACTCTCACATCCATACATCGGCTCAGATCAGTTCAGTTCATTCTTGTAGTCATATACGACTCTCTGTGACCACATGGACCACAGGAGTCCAGGTCTCCATGACCATCACCAGCTCCCGGAGCCTACCGAAACTCATGCCCATTGAGTTTGCTATGCCATCCAACCAGTTCATCCTCTGTCATCCCCTTGTTCTCCTGCCCTCAATCTTCCCCAGCATCAGGGTCTTTTCCCATGAGTCAGCCCTTCTCATCAGTTGGATAAAGTATTGGAGTTTCAGCTTCAGCAGCAGTTTTTCAAATGAACACCCAGGAATGATCTCCTTAAGATGGAATGATTGGATCTCCTGCAGTCCAAGGGTTTCTCAAGAGTCTTCTCCAAAATCACAGTTCAAAAGCATCATTTATTCTTCTCTCGGCTTTCTATATAGTCCAACTCTCACATCCCTATTGACTACTGGAGAATCAATAGCCTTGACTAGACAGACCTTTGTTGCCAAAGTAATGTCTCTGCTTTTTAATAGACAGTGTAGATTGCTCATAAATTTTCTTTCAAAGAGGAAGCATCTTTTAATTTCATGGCTACAGTCACCATCTACAGTGATTTGGACCCACCATCCACCAACAAAATAAATAAAGTCTAACATTGTTTCCCTATCTATTTGCCATGAAGTGATGGGACCAGATACCATGATCTTAGTTTTCTGAATGTTGAATTTTAAGTCATTTTTTCACTCTCTCTTTCACTTTCATCAAGAGGCTTTTAGATCTTCTGCTTTTTCTGCCATAAGGGTGATGTCATCTGCATATTTGCATTTATTGATATTTCTCTGTGCAATCTTAATTCCAGCTCATACTTCACACAACCCAGTGTTTCTCATGATGTCTTAGGCATATAAGTTAAATAAACAGGGTGACAATACAGCCTTGACCTACTCCATTTCCTATTTGAACCAGCCTGTTCTTCCATGCCTTGTTCTAACTGTTGATTATTGACCTGCATCCAGATTTATCAAGAGACAGGCCAGGTGGTCTGATATTCCCATTCCTTGTAGAATTTTTCACAGTTTATTGTGATCCATAGAGTTAAAGTCTTTGGCATAGTCAATAAAGCAGAAATAGATGTTTTTCTGGAACTCTCTTGCTTTTTAAGAGATCCAGCAGATGTTTGCAATTTGATTTCTGGTTCCTCTGCCTTTTCCAAAATCAGCTTGAACATCTGGAAGTTCACAGTTCACATATTGTTGAAGCCTGCCTTGGAGAATTTTGAGTATTACTTTACTAGTGCATGAGATGAAGGCAGTTGTGTAGCATTTTGAGTATTCTTTGGCATTACCTCTTTTTGGGATTGGAATGAATACTGACATTCCATTCCTGTGGCCATTACTGAGTTTCCCTAATTTGCTAGAGCAGCAAGCTGTGGCTCTGTAGCACTGGAGCAGCCAGCAGTCAAGAGGAGATATCCCACGTCCAAGGTAAGGAGCAGCAGCTGTGCTTTGCAGTAGCAGCAGTGAAGAGATACTCCACATCCAAGGTAAGAGAAATCCCAGTAAGATGCTAGGTGCTAAGAGAGGACATTAGAGGGCAGAAACATTGAAACCACCATCACAGAAACTTAACCAATCCATCACATGAACCCCCACTTGTCTAAATCAGTGGAACTAAGCCATGTTTTGTAGGGTCACGCAAGATGGACATCCATACATATCCCCTGGGGGGTGGGGGGAGGAAAAACTAGCTTAGCCTAAACGGACCTTTGTCCACAAAGTGATGTCTCTGCTTCTCAGCATATTGTGTCTAGGTTTGTCATAGGTTTTCTTTCTTGGAGCAAGAGTGGTCTATTTTCATGGCTGTAATCACTGTCCCCAATGATTTTGGAGCCCAAGAACACTGTCGTGTTTCCATGTTTAACATTTGTATTTGGAAAACTCTGAATTTAGCCTTCGTTCTGCAACATTTTGTACCCAAGTCCAAACTTGCCTGTTACCCACGTATCTCCTGACTTCCTGTTTTACATCACAGGCAGCTATCATGAAAAGGGCACCTCTTCTGGGTGTTAATTTTAGAAAATCTTGGATGTTTTCCTAAAACTATTGAAGTTCCCTGGTAGCTTCAATGGTAAGGATTTGAAATGCAGAAATTTGCATTGTTAATCTATGAAAATCTACATTCAAATTTTCATACAAAATTAAGGAATTCCACGTTTGCAATAGGAAGCATGATCATCCTGAATTTCAAATGTGAATTAAAGAGAATTCCAACTTTCAAATACAATTGACACCTATATTTTCCTATGTGAAATTTAGAGACTCATATAGGAAAATGACGGTGAACAATTCTGAAAGAGATGGGACTACCAGGCCACCTGACCTGCCTCTTGAGAAATCTGTATGCAGGACAGGAAGCAACAGTTAGACATGGAACAACAGACTGGTTCCAAATAGGAAAAGGAGAAAGTCAAGGCTGTGTATTGTCACCCTGCTTATTTAACCTCTATGCAGAATATATCATGAGAAGTGCTGGACTGAAAGAAGCACAAGCTGGAATCAAGATTGCCGGGAGAAGTATCAATAACCTCAGATAGCAGATGATACCACCCTTGTGGCAGAAAGTGAAGAGGAACTAAAAAGTCTCTTGATGATAGTGAAAGGGGAGAGTGAAAAAGTTGGCTTCAAGCTCAACATTCAGAAAATGAAGATCATGGCATCCAGTCCCATCACTTCATGGGAAACAGATGGAGAAACAGTGGAAACAGTGTCAGACTTTATTTTTTTGGACTCCAAAATCACTGCAAATGGTGACTGCAGCCATGAAATTAAAAGAAGCTTACTCCTTGGAAGGAAAGTTACATCCAACCTAGATAGCATATTCAAAAGCAGAGACATTACTTTGCCAACAAATTTCCGGCTATTCAAGGCTATGGCTTTTCCTGTGGTCATGTATGGATGTGAGAGTTGGACTGTGAAGAAGGCTGAGCGCCAAAGAATTGATGCTTTTGAACTGTGGTGTTGGAGAAGACTCTTGAGAGTCCCTTGGACTGCAAGGAGATCCAACCAGTCCATCCTGAAGGAGAGCAGCCCTGGGATTTCTTTGGAAGGAATGATGCTAAAGCTGAAATTCCAGTACTTTGGCCACCTCATGCGAAGAGTTGACTCATTGGAAAAGACTCTGATTCTGGGAGTGATTGGGGGCAGGAAGAGAAAGGGACCACAGAGGATGAGATGGCTGGATGGCATCACTGACTCGATGGATGTGAGTCTGAGTGAACTCCGGGAGTTGGTGATGGACAGGGAGGCCTGGCGTGCTGCAATTCACGGGGTCGCAAAGAGTTGGACACCACTGAGCGACTGAACTGAGCTGAATTTAATAGGAAAATCTACACCAAAATACTTATATGTGAAATGTAGAGAATTTATATTTCATTTGGGAATAGTGCCCTTGATTTTTATATTTGAAAGATAGGATTTCCATACTCAAGCAATCAATTCAACATCTGGATATTCAATGAAATACAGGAAATTCATATTACATGGAAGAAATTTAAAAATCTAGAAGTCATTTATTTATAATTTTTGGAATTTATTTATTTATTTATGGCTGCACTTTCTTCATTGCTGTGCACAAAGTTTCTCAAGTTGCATAAGTGGGGACTACTCTTCATTGCAGTGAGCTAGCATCTCATGCTACTCCCTTCTATTGCAAAGCAGAAGCCCTAGGGCACCCAGATTAAGTAGTTGGGACAAAAAGGGTTATCTACATTGGTAGCATGTGCCATCTCTTCAGACCAAGGATCAAACACATGTCCCCTGCATTGGCAGGGAAATTCTAAAGCCACTGGATCACTGGAGAAGCCCAGCAGGCTTTTTTAGTTCATTTTTTTAAATTTTATTTATTTTAATTGGGGGCTAATTACTTTAAAATATTGTAGTGGGTTTTCCATACATTGACATGAATCAGCCATGGGTTTACATGTGTTCCTGGTGCTGAACATTCCTTCCACCTCCCTCCCCATCCCATCCCTCAGGATCATCCCAGTGCACCAGCCCTGAGGACCTTCTCTCATGTATCAAATCCAAACTGGAGATCTGTTTCTCTTATGATAATATACATGTTTCAATGCTAACCTCTCAAATCATCCCACCCTAGCCTTCTTTTGCAGAGTCCAAAATACTGTTCTGTACATTTGTGTCTGTATTGCAGTCTCACATAAAGGGTCATCATTCCTATCTTTCTAAAATCCATATACATGTGTTAGTATACTCTATTGGTGTTTTTCATTCTGACTTACTTCAGTAGGTATAATAGGCTCCAGTTTAATCCACCTCATTAGAACAGATTCAAATGAATTATTTTTAATGGCTGAGTAATATTCCATTATGCATATGTACCAAAGATTTCTTATCCATTCTTTGGCCAATGGACATCTAGGTTGCACCCATGTCCAGGCTATTATAAACAGTGCTTTGACAAACATTGGGGTACATGTGTTTCTTTCAACTCTGGTTTCCTTGGTGTATATGACCACCAGTGAGATTGCTAGGTCAGATGGAGTTTCTGTTTCCAGTTTTTTAAACTAATATCCACACTCTTCTCCATAGTTCCTGTCCTAGTTTGCAGTCCCACCAACACTGTAAAAGGGTTCCATTCCTCCACACCCTCTCCAGAATGTATTGATTGTATACTTTTGGATAATATCCATTCTGACCAGTATGACATGGTACTTCATTGCCAGTTTCATTCCTTTATACGTGGTTGACCAGTTTTCCGAGCACCACTTGTTAAAGAGATTGTCTTTTTTTCTACTGTATATAATTGTTTCCTTGTCAAAGAGAGGTTGACCATAGGTGTGTGGCCTAATCCATGGGCATTCTATTATGTTCCATTGATCTATTTCTGTCTTTGTGCCAGTACCATACTGTCTTGATGATTAGAGCTTTGTAGTATAGCTTGAAGTCAACCAGGTTGATTTCTTCAGGTCCATTCTTATTTCTCAAGATTGCTTTGGTTATTTGAGGCTTGTGCTATTTCCATACAAATTGTGAAATTATTTGTTATAGTTCTGTGAAAAATACCATTGGTAGCTTAATGGGGATTGCTTTGAATCTATCCATTGCTATAGGCAGTATACTCATTTTCACTATATTGATACTTCCAGTACATGAACATGTTATATTTCTCCATCTATTTATGTCCTCTTTGATTTCTTTCATCAGTGTTTTATAGTTTTCTGTATATAGGTATTTTGTTTCCTTAGGTAGATTTATTCCTAAGTATTTTCTTCTTTTTGTTACAATGGTGAATGGAAATGTTTCCTTATTGTTTTTCTCTTTTCGAATTGTTAGTCTATAGGTATCTGGTTTTAGAAAAGGCAGAGGAACCAGAGATCAAATTGCCAATATCTGCTGGATCATAGAAAAAGCAAGAGAGTTCCAGAAAAACATCTATTTTTGCTTTATTGACTATGCCAAAGCCTTTGACTGTGAGGATCACAATAAACTGTGGAAAATTCGGAAAGAGATGGGAATACCAGACCACCTGACCTGCCTCTTGAGAAATCTGTATGCAGGACAGGAAGCAACAGTTAGAACTGGACGTGGAACAACAGACTGGTTCCAAATATGAAAAGGAGTACATCAAGGCTGTATATTGTCACCCTGCTCATTTAACTTCTATGCAGAGTACATCATGAGCAACCCTGGGCTGGAAGAAGCACAAGCTGGAATCAAGATTGCCAGGAGAAGTATCAATAACCTCAGATATGCAGATGACACCAGCCTTACGGCAGAAAGTGAAGAGGAACTAAAAGCCTCTTGATGAAAGTGAAAGTGGAGAGTGAAAAAGTTGGCTTCAAGCTCAACATTCAGAAAATGAAGATCATGGCATCCAGTCCCATCACTTCATGGGAAATAGATGGAGAAACAGTGGAAACAGTGTCAGACTTTATTTTTTTGGACTCCAAAATTACTACAGATGGTGACTGCAGCCATGAAATTAAAAGAAGCTTACTCCTTGGAAGGACAGTTATGACCAACCTAGATAGCATATTCAAAAGCAGAGACATTACTTTGCCAACAAAGGTCCAGCTAGTCAAGGCTATGGCTTTTCCTGTGGTCATGCATGGATGTGAGAGTTGGACTGTGAAGAAGGCTGAGCGCCAAAGAATTGATGCTTTTGAACTGTGGTTTGGGGAGAAGACTCTTGAGAGTCCCCTGGATTGCAAGGAGATCCAACTAGTCCATTATGAAGGAGATCAGCCCTGGGATTTCTTTGGGAGGAATGATGCTAAAGCTGAAACTCCAGTACTTTGGCCACCTCATGCGAAGAGTTGACTCATTGGAAAAGACTCTGATGCTGGGAGGATTGGGGGCAGGAAGAGAAGGGGACCACAGAGGATGAGATGGCTGGATGGCATCACTGACTCAATGCACGTGAGTCTGAGTGAGCTTTGGGAGATGGTGATGGACAGGGAGGCCTGGCATGCTGCGATTCATGGGGTCTCAAAGACTCGGACATGACTGAGCAAATGAACTCAACTTAACTGATGATAGGGACTTCTGGGTGTTAAATTTATATCCTGAAACTTTACTATATTCATTGTTTAGCTCTAGTAATTTTCTGTTGGAGTCTTTAGGGTTTGCTATGTAGAGGATAATGATATCAGCAAAGAGTCAGAGTTTTAATTCTTCTTTTCCAATCTGGATTCCTTTTGTTTCTTTTTCTTCTCTGCTTGATATGACTAAAACTTCCAAAACTATGTTGAATAGTAGTGGTAAGAATGGCCACTGGTTTCTTGCTCTTGACTTTAGGGGGATGCTTTCAATTTTTCACCACTGACAGTCATCGTTGTTGTGATTTTGTCATATATAGCTTTTATTATGTTGAGGTATATTCATTCTATTCCTCCTCTCTGAAGGGTCTTTATCATAAATGGATGTTGAATTTTGTCAAAGGCCTTCTCTGCATCTATTGAAATAATCATATGGTTTTTATCTTTCAATTTGTTAAGGTGGTGTATTACACTGATTGACTTGTGAACATTAAAGAATCCTTAGAACCCTGTGGTAAAGCCCACTTGGTCATGATGTATCATCTTTTTAATATGGTGTTGGATTATATTTGCTAGAATTTTGTTAAGGACTTTTGAATCTATGTTCATCAGTGTTATTGGCCTTTAGTTTTCTTTTTGTGTGTCATCTTTGTCTGGTTTTGGTGTTAGGGTGATTATGGCCTCATAGAATGAGCTTTGAAGTTTCCCTTCCTCTGCAATTTTCTGGAAGAGTTTGAGTAGAATAGGTGTTAGCTCTTCTCAAAATTTGTGGTAGAATTCAGCTGTGAAGCCGTCTGATCCTGGACTTTTGTTTGCTTAAATATTTCTGATTATAGTTTCAATTTCTGTGCTTGCTGGATCATCAAAAAAAGCAACAGAGTTTCAGAAAAACATCTATTTATGCTTTATTGACTATGCCAAAGCCTTTGACTGTGGATCACAATAAACTGTGGAAAATTCGGAAAGAGATGGGAATACCAGACCACCTGACCTGCCTCTTGAGAAATCTTTATGCAGGTCAGGAAGAAACAGTTAGAACTGGACATGGAACAACAGAGTGGTTCCAAATAGGAAAAGGAGTACGTCAAGACTGTATATTGTCACCCTGCTTATTTAAATTCTATGCAGAGTACATCATGAGCAACGCTGGGCTGGAAAAGCACAAGCTGGAATTAAGATTGCCGGGAGAAATATCAATAACCTCAGATATGCAGATGACACCACCCTTATGGCAGAAAGTGAAGAGGAACTAAAAAGCCTCTTGATGAAAGTGAAAATGGACAGTGAAAAAGTTGGCTTCAATCTCAACATTCAGAAAACAAAGATCATGGCATCTGGTCCCATCACTTCATGGGAAACAGATGGAGAAACAGTGGAAACAGTGTCAGACTTTACACTTTTGGGCTCCAAAATCACTGCAGATGGTGACTGCAGCCATGAAATTAAAAGACGTTTACTCCTTGGAAGGACAGTTATGACCAACCTAGATAGCATATTCAAAAGCAGAGACATTACTTTGCCATCAAAGGTCCATCTATTCAAGGCTATGGTTTTTCCTGTGGTCATATGTGGATGTGAGAGTTGGACTGTGAAGAAGGCTGAGCGCCAAAGAATTGATGCTTTTACTATGGTGTTGGAGAAGACTCTTGAGAGTCCCTTGGATTGCAAGGAGATCCAACTAGTCCATTCTGAAGGAGATCAGCTCTGGGATTTCTTTGGAAGGAATGATGCTAAAGCTGAAACTCCAGTACTTTGGCCACCTCATGCGAAGAGTTGACTCATTGGAAAAGACTCTGATGCTGGGAGGGATTGGGGGCAGGAAGAGAAGGGGACAACAGAGGATGAGATCATTAGATGGCATCACTGACTCGATGGACGTGAGTCTCAGTGAACTCCGGGAGTTGGTGATGGATGGGGAGTCCTGGCATGCTGTGATTCATGGGGTCACAAGAGTCGGACACGACTGAGTGACTGATCTGATCTGATCTGATCTGATGTGTGGATGTGAGAGTTGGACTGTGAAAAAAGCTGAGTGCCAAAGAATCAATGCTTTTGAACTGTGATGTTGGAGAAAACTCTTGAGAGTCCCTTGGACTGCAAGGAGATCCAACCAGTCCATTTTGAAGGAGATTAGCCCTGGGATTTCTTTGGAGGGAATGATGCTGAAGCTGAAACTCCAGTACTTTGGCCACCTCATGCGAAAAATTGACTCATTGGAAAAGACTCTGATGCTGGGAGGCATTGGGGACAGAAGGAGAAGGGGACAACAGAGGATGAGATGGCTGGATGGCATCACTGACTCTATGGACATGAGTCTGAATGAACTCTGGGAGTTGGTGATGGACAGGGAGGCCTGGCATGCTGCGATTCATGGGCTCGCAAGAGTTGGACACAACTGAGTGACTGAACTGAACTGACATATCTGTTAAGATTTTCTTTTTCTTCTGCTTCAGTTTTGGGAAGTTATATCATTCTAAGAATTTTTCCATATCTTCCAACTAGTCCATTTTTTTTTTTTTTTGGCATATAGTTTCTGATAATAGTCTCTTATGATCCTTTGTATTTCTGTGTTGCCAGTTAGAATTCCTCCATTTTCATTTCTAATTCTGTTGATTTGATTCTTGTCCCTTGGTTTCTTAATGACTGTGGTTAATGGTTTTTCAATTTATTTATCTTCTCAAAGAACCAGCTTTTAGCTTTCTTAAAATTTTTGCTTGGTCTATTTATTTCTTTTGAATTTACTTCTGTCATATTTTTTTACAATTTATTTCCTTCTACTTGCCCTGGTGTTCTTAATTTCTTCCTTTTATAGTTGTTTTATGTGCATGATTAATTGATTTATTTGACTTATTTCTTGTTTCTGGAGGTATACCTGTATTGCTATGATCCTTCCCCTTATCACTGTTTTTACAGTATCCCATAGGATGGGTTATTGTGTTTTCCTTTTCATTCATTTCTATGCATATGTTGATTTTGTTTTTTAATTCTTCTGTGATTTGTTGGTTACACAGAAGTTTGTTGTTCAGCTTACATATATTGGGATTTTTAGAGTTACTTTGTTTTTGTTTTCCTTTAATTGATATCTAATCTTGGAGCACTGTGGTCAGAAAAGATGCTTGGAATGATTTCAATTTTTCTTTTTTGAATTTACCAAAGCTAGATTTATGGTCCAGGATGTGATCTATCCTGGAGTGCCTAGAGTTTAAAAGGCCAAAGATAGAGAAATCCATATTTCATGTGGCAAAATCTAAGCTGAGATTTTCACTTTTGAAATATAGAGAAGGGAATATTTCATGTAGGAAAATCATGACCTACATTTTCCTGAATGATATGTAGAAAATTCGACATTTTATAGGTTAAATCTCTGCCTAGATTTTCATACATGTAATATAGAATATTCCATATTGAATAGAGGAATATCAGTGCCCCAATTTACATATGTGAAAAAATAAAAATTCAATCTTTTGTGTGCTACAATCAATAGCCAGATGTTCATAAGGGAAACAAGCAAATTCCACAATATATGAATAAATGATAAGACCCAGTTTTTCACATGAGTAAAACGTAAAATTCCTAATTTCAATTGTGAAAATATGCAGGGATATTTTCATATTAAATATAGATAATTCCAATTTTGTTTTCAAAAGCTTTCACTGTCATTTTCCCAAGTGAAATATGGAGAATTTCATATTTCCCAGAGGAAAATTTCATGCATGTATTCATATGTGAAATATTGAGTTCTATGCTTCACGTAGCAAAATTTTGCCCACATGTCAGTATGTGACATTCAGAGAATTCCATATTTAAAAATTGAATTCTCTCTATGGAGAGAAATTTACAGATGAAGCATCACTAAACATGGAGATACAAAGGGACAGCATCATGCCTAGTGCTATAACTCACCGGTGCCACAAGAATGGAACCTGATACTGAAAGCAAATAAAGATGCAACAAAGGAAGCAAATCACAGGCCAATATCACTAAACATATTGGTAAACTTGGATATAGAAATTTTCCTGCAACTTATAGCAAACAGATTCCAACAACATATTGAAAAAGTCATACATCATTACCTTAAACGCATATTGGCTCCATCCCAGGGATGCAAGGATTCTTTCATATTTGCAAAACAATCAATCAATATGACAAACTGTATTAAACTGAAAGATTAAAAACCATATGATTATCTCAATAGATGCAGAGAAAGTCTTTGACAATTTTCAACATGTACTTATGATAACTCTCCAGAAAGCAGGTATAAAAGGAACATATCTCAACACAGTAAAAGCCATATTTGAGAAAACCACAGCAAACAGTATTTTCAATGGTGAAAAATTGAAAGGATTTCGTCTAAAATCAAGAACCAGACAAGGGTGCCCATTCTCACCACAAGTATTCAACATTGACTTGAAAGTCTTAGCCACAGCAGTCAGAGAAGAAAACAAAATAAAAAGGAATCCAGGATGTTAAAAAAAGAAAGGAAACCCTCACTGTTTGTGGATGACATGACCTTCTACATAGAAAGCCCTAAAGACATCACGAGGATATTACTAGAGCAAATTGATGAATATGAAAATGTTGTGGGTTATAAACTATTACACAGAAGCCCCTTTCATTGCTATACATGAACAATAAGATAACAGAAAGAGAAATTATGCAAACAATCCTGTTCACCATTGCAGTGAAAATGATAGCATACTGAGGGATAAATTTACATAAAGAAACAAAAAGAATTATATGTATACATAGAAAACTATAAAACAATGACATAAACAAAAGATGAGATAAACAGATGGACAATTGTACCAGGTTGATGGACTTAAAGAAACATTATAGTGAAAATGAATATACAAAGTAAACAAAACAATTTATAGGTTCAATGCAACCCTTATCAAGTTACCAATGGTATTCTTCAGATAATTAGAACAAATACTTTTACAGTATGTATACTTTCATAGTAAGTATAGAAAGACAAGGAAACCTCTAATAGCAAAAGCAATCTTGAGAAAGAAGAATGGAAATGCCAGACTCAACCTGCCTGACTTCAGAATATACTACAAAACTACAGTCCTCAAGACAGTGGCACAAAGACAGAAATCTAGACCAATGGAACAAAACAGAAAGCCTAGAGATAAATCCACACACCTATGGACATCTTAATTTTGACAAAGGAGGCAAGAATATACAATGGAGAAAAGAAATATCTTTAACAAGTGGTGCTGAGGGGAAAAAATGGTCAACCAGCTGTAAAAGAATGAAAAAAAAAAAAAAAACACCTTCCTAACACCATATGCAAAACTAAATTCAAAATGGATTAAATGCTTCCAAAACAGGCATTTTGCTTTCTTGCATTTCTTGTTCTTAGGGGTAGTCTTGATTGTTGTCTGCTGTACAATGTTATGAACCTCCATTCATAGTTCATCAGGCACTCTGTATATCAGATCTAGTCCCTTAAATCTTGGCTTGGGTATCAGGACTCTGCAAAGGATGGCTTCAGTTGACCCTCTAGCTGCTCTTGGCCCCACAGTGTAGGCCAAGACAGCATAGGCTGGGATGTGTTCTCACCTGGAGGCTGGAGGAAAACAGAACCACTTTGAAAGGGCCTCTGAGGCACCTGAGGAAGATGATAAAGACTGTAAGAACAAAGTATCTTTCCAGGGCAAGGGACAGATGACACCACAGGCTGGTGATAACATGGAGGAAGTTGGAGAGGAGAATGAAGGGCAGATTTCAGAGCTAGCATCTGGACATTTAGGGTGATGGCAGCTGCTCCAGACCTGGCTGCAGGCCTTGAGGAGATATTTCCAAATGTAACAAATTAATGTGGTCTCTGTCCTCTATGAGCTTTTACAACCTTAAAGCCTCAGCCTATGATACTATACCAAGTATAGAGTCATAGCTTAGAAATTCAGGAGATATTAATTTAGGGAGGGTGTGTGAGACCTGTAGGAGATGTGTTCTATCAGACATGTTCTAACATTTAGCATAATCAATTGGGCTCGAGCCAGGACTCACTTATATGCATGTAGACTGTTCTCTTTGGAATATTCCAATTATGAGATCATATAACCTCATATCTGGGATTTCACTTTCTTGGTGAGTACTTCTCCACTTATAAAAAGGAAGATAGTACTAGTTTAGAAGATACATCTTTGTATTAGGACTTTTCTATCAATTTCTGAACTCTACCAATTGTTCTAGGTAACTTCCTGCCACTACTAAATATGGCCAACTATATAGTATCTCCTCCTGCCATACTAGAGGCACTACAGTAAGTGTAAAGGCAGATAACATACAAAACCACATTTATAGCTCATGATTCTTTGCTAATTTTCTTTTCAGTTGATGTATTCATAGGTGTGAGTGGGGTATTAAAGTCCCCCATTATAGTTGTGGTACTGTTAATTTCCTCTCTCCTACTTGCTTGCATTTGCCTTGCATCTTGAGGTGCTTCTAAATGGCACAGTGGACTAGTTACACCTAATTGTTATATATAGGCATTACGTTCATTAGTAATGGAATCACCTTTTTTCCAGTGCAGTCCTGAGCCCACATCTTGGTCCCTGCACAAAAGCAGGCTGGGTTCTTCCCATGTTCAAGCCCTGAGAAACACTCCTGAGCCCACATCTCAGTCACTGCACTGAACCAGTCTAGGTTCTGCCCTAGTTAGTCCCCAGCACATACCTCTGAACCAACATCTCGGTCCCTGCACTGAAGCAGGCTGGTCCTTCCCATGTTCAAGCCCCAACAAACACTCATGAGCCAACCTCTTGGTCACTGCACTGAACTAGGCTCTGTCCTACACTTGTTTAAGACCCTGACAAACACTCCTGTGCACACATCTCCTGCCCTGCACATGATCCAGTCTATGTCTTGCTCTTGTTAGATCCCCCAACACATACACCTGAGCCCACATCTCGCTCCTGCACTGAAGAAGGCTGGGTCCTGCCTTTGTTCAAGCCTCCAACAAACAATAATGAGCACACAACTCGCTCCCTGCCCCTGAAATCAGGTGTGTCCTGCCCTTGTTCAATCCCCCAGGAAACACTCCTGATCCTGCATCTCACTCCCTGCTCTGAACCCGCCAGGGTCCTGCCCTTGTTCAAGATCCTGACAAATACTCCTGAACCTACATCTCGGTCCCTGCACTGAACCAGTCTAGGTCATAATCTTGTTAGATGCCCCAACACATACTCCTGAGCCCACACCTTTGTCCCTTCACTGAACTAGGCTCGATCCTACACTTGTACAGGACCCTGACAAACACACCTGAGCCAACATCTCATTCCTTGCACTGAATTAGGCTGGGTCACTGGAGTGGGTTGCCATTGCTCAAGAGACTGAAAAATTCTCCTGAGCCCACATCTCGTGTCAACTGCATTGGACTGTAGCCTAGATCCTTCCTCCATGGATTTTTCCCCAACACATACTCCTGAGTCCACATCTCCTTCTCTGCTGAAAAGCAGTCTGGGTCCTCCATTGTTTGAGACCCCATAAACACTCCTGAGCCTGCATCTCCATCCCTGCACTGAACCAGGATGGTTCCTGCCTTTGTTGAAGACCCCAGCAAACAATCCTGAGCCAACATCTCATTCCCTGCCCTGAACTAAGGTGTGTCCTCCTGTTCAACCCCAGCAAATGCTCCTGAGAAACACTCATGATCCCACATCTCACTCCACGTTCCCTGCACTGAAGCCGGCTGGGTCCTACCCTTGTTCAAGACCTTGAAAATACTCTGGAACCCACATCTCTGTCCCTGTACTGAACTAGGTGGGTCCTGCCCTTGTTCAAGCCTTGACAAACACTCCTGAGCCAACATCTCGGTCACTGCCCTGAACTGGGTCTGCTGGTTCTGCTCCTGACAAAAAACTCCTGAGCCAAATCTCAGTCATGCACTGACTCTGGACAACCCCATTATGATGGCAGCCCACCAGGTTCCCAACAACTGTCCTGGTATGCCCAACTAAGGTGAGTCCTCACCTGGAGTGGGTTGCCATTTCACTTCTCAATACAGATCTCACGTGAAAAATGAAAACTGGGTCCTGCTCAGTCCCGTCAAATACTCTTGAGTCCACATCTCGTGGACTGTAAAATACCAGGATTGGTCCATCCATGGGATTTTTCAGGCAAGACAAACTGGGTGAGCCTGCCATTTCCTTCTCTGACTGAACCTAGTCTGTGTCCTGCCATTGTTTGATTCCCAACACATACTCCTGAGCTCACATCTTGGTCCCTGCACTGAACAAGGATAGTTCCTGCTTTTGTTCCCCTGGGCAAACAATCCTGAACCAACAACTGAAGACACTGACAAACACTCCTGAGCCAACAGCACTAATGAGCCCATATCTCACTCACTGCACTGAACCAAGGTGTGTCCTCCCTTTGATCAACCCCCAGGAAACACTACTGAGCTCATGTCTCACTCACTGCACTGAACCAGGCTGTGTCCTGCCTTTGTTCAACCCCCAACAAATACTTCTGAACCTACATTTCTGTCCCTGCCCTGAACTAGACTGAATGCAGTCTAGGTCATGCCCTTGTTAGATCCCCTAACACATACTCCTGAGCCCACATCTCAGTCCTGGAACTGAAAGAGGCTGGGTCCTATCCTTGTTCAAACCCACAACAAACACTCCTGAGTCTTCATCTCCATTGCTGCACTGAACTAGGCTGGGTCCTGCACTTGTTCATGCCCCGACAAACATTCCTGAGCCCACATCTCGGTCCCTGCACTGAAATACACTATGTCCTGCCCTAGTTCAATCCCCCGACAAACACTCCTAAGCCTGTATCTCAGTCCCTGCACTGAAGTATGCTGGGTCCTGCCCTTGTTGAAACCCCCGACAAACACTCCTGAGCCTACACCTCGATTCCTCCACTCAAACAGGCTGGGTCCTGCCCTTGTTGAAAACCCAGACAAACACTGCTGAGCCCACACATCAGAACTGCACTGAACCAGGCCAAGAAATGCACATGTTCAAGCCCCCAACCAACTGTTCTGGGCCTGCATCTGACTCAAAGGCTGGTTTCTGGCCTTACTTAAGCCCCAAGCAAACAATGCTGAACCCACAACTCACTCCCTGCCCCTGAACTAAGGTGTGTGCTCCCCTTATTCAATCCCCCCAGGAAACACTACTGAACCCACATCTCACTCACTACACTGAACCAGGATGGGCGCCTCCAAATTTCAAGCCATGACAAATACTGCTGAACCAACATCCTGGTCCGTGCACTGAACCAGGCTGGTTCCTGCCCATATCAACAACGACAAACACTCCTGAGACCACATCTCGGTCCCTGCACTGATAGCGGCTGGGTCCTGCCCATGTTCAAGCACCCGACAAAAACTCCTGAGCCCACATCTCAGTCCCTGTACTGATTGAAGCTGGATCCACCCCTTGTTGATCCCGACAGACACTCCTGAGACCCACATCTCAGTTGCTCCAATAAACTAGGCTTGGTCCTGCCTTTGTTCAAGCCCCCGACAAACACTCTTGAGTCCACATCTCGGTCCTTGCACTGAATCAGCTGGGTCCTGCCCATGTTCAAACTCTTTGTAGAACGCATATATCATATATCAGAACTATAGGATGGCTGGCTTAGCTTGATCCTCTTGCTGCTCCAGGCCCCACAGGCTTGGGCGACAGGGCAGGCTAGGATGTGTTATCACATGGAGAACAGAACTATTTTGAAAGGGCCTCAATAGGGTAAATGGCAGATGTGCATATCTCTGACACTGGTGAGTCGTGGAACTTAAGGGGAGCTGTCCTTAGCGTCTCCCTGGCAGGCATTCGAACAAGGTTCAGGGAGTTCCCTCATGCCAGCACAGCGGGCCCCATTTCTCCCTTTGTGCAAAGTGTGGACAATCTGCCTCAGGCCTGTGCAGCGTTCACATCTGTCCAGCGAGGGAGGGAGGGTTGCCCATCAAATTCTGCAGTTCAACAGTGACCGCCCACTGTTAGCTCTCAAGGTTGAGAAAGCACTCTCTGAACGTGTGGACTAAAACCGTCTGATCTCCCATTGCTGCAACTCACTCAGGATGAGAAGGGCTTGCCAAGGATAAGCGTCTCTTCTGAGCACTGGTATCCAGAGAGTGGCAGACAGCAACAGCACTACTTAGAGAGACAGAGACACACAAACGTCAGCGCCTGATACACACACAGAAGGATTGCCCAAAACAGTGCTATGCCAAAAGCAAAGATAGAGAGACAAAGAGTGAGCTCTGCACCCTAAGGCTCTGGTGTCCCTGAACAGGGGAGCTCAACTGTAGCAAATGACGGCATTTCTCCCTACTGCCCTAGCATCTAGACAGCAATAGGATCTCTGTCTCATGAAGAAAAGTATACAGCCACTTGGCACCCCTGCATATCCTTTGGATACTCAGGGAGACCTCCCAGTTATTGCCGGTCCCAGCGGACACAGGAGTGTGTGTTCGGATTGAGGAGTAGGAACCCGTGGTTGGAATTTCCAGAGCCAGGTCAATGACAGCGCCTGGGGCTGCCCCAGCCACATGCAAAATCCTCTACATCCCTGGAGCAGAATCTGGCCACGTGGGGGCGCTGGAGCAGCACAGGAACCTTAGACGATGCCCTCCGGTCTGGGGGCATGTCCATAAGGGTGCCGCCCACTACCCTCTCGGCCATTGCTCTAGATTTGGGCTAAGAGCCTGTGCGTAGCTCACAGCCAAGGCCCCCGCCTGTTCGGCTAATCTCCCAGGGCCCCTTCACCCTGTCCTGGGCTTTCCAGCACCCCTTTCCTTGGCCTCACGCCACCCCCAACACACCAGCACCCGCCTCCCGGACCGCCCCTCACTCCCCGTCCCCAAAGAGCTAGTGGGTCCCACAGGTTTACTGCAGCCTGGGCCGCCATTACGCACTATTGGCTGTTTTGTTATATCGTGTCCCTTCACTTCTGCCCCAGCTCGGGGTCACTGCCAGGGCCAAGAGGAGAATAAGAGGTGGTCAGAGGAAGGCAGGAGTGTCCCTGGACCCCGGACCTTCTTAGTTGTGAGCCTGGGTACTCACCCCACGGCCTGCCATCCTGATGCTGTGTGCAGCTGGAACCTTGCAACCACCAGTTGTCATGCTAGGCGAAGAGGCCACCCTCATCAGGGTGGAGGCAGTGGAGGCCAGCGAGACCCTGGTGAACGGAGACATGGCAGGGATCGGGCGGGAGTTCTAGCGGCTTGCAGAAGACATCATGGAGGAGCTGGAGGTTGTGGCGGATGAGGAGCAGGAACAGCGGTCCTCCCAGGAGCTGGAGGAGAAGATGGTGGAGGAACAGGACAGGCCAGGAGGCCTGAGTGAGCGCCAGGCGCTAGATGCCCTGCAGGCACTGGCCGCCCTAAAGGTAGAACTGAGCTCTGAGCGTGAGCAAAACCTCAGAGCCTACGTTCAGTCCATGCACAAGAACCATCAGAGGAGGAAGCGTCACTTGGCTCGGGGGAGCACGATCATCCAGGGCATCCCTGGCTTCTGGGCCAAAGCTTTATCCTTTCCGCTGGCTCCTTGGGGTCCGGGCCTCAGGAGGAGGAGAAGGGGCAGGAGCAGGAGGAAGGGGAGGGGGCAAGGACACAGGAAGGGCGCTGGAGGGCCCTGAAGGAAATGTGGTCCTGGAGAATTGGCAGGTTCCAAAGGCACAGCGGAGTAGGATCTGGGCAGGGCCACATATGTACATGTCACAGCCATGCCTTTGAGTGTCTCCTTCAGGCTTGCATCTGAGGAGGAGCAGCCCCTGAGGCCTCTACGTCAGGAATGACAAGAGACGGTAAACCAGAGCAGCATCGGCAGACAGTTATTGGTGTAAATGTGGGTGATTCCGGCATATAGCTGAGACGTGTGAGTCATTCACACACACACATGTACACACAAGCATACACACACACATGTACACACACACACCAAACAACCTCTTTGCTTTCAGACACGGATTGTCACAGTACTGCAAGTCTGACCATGTAAGCAGTGACATGCCACTACCAAGCATACACAGGTCTGGAGGAGAACAGTAGCCGTCAGAAACAGCCCCTCCTTGGGAAAGGCAGACCACCTGAGATGCACAAGACCACAAGGGCCCAGAGCCATGGGCATGTCTGATGGTATGGCAAGGCCTGATGACATCATTATTGGCCAGGCAAGAGGCAGTGCCTAGCTCCTTGCAGATGCCTGTTCCAGTATCCTTGTTCCACCCCAGACTAAGGCTGATGTTCTTGGCTCTTCTTGACCCAGCATGTGGCCTGAATGGCTCCTTGACCTAAAGCAGATTTTTGAGCCACCCTCAAGTTTCCATCATGATCAGCGACCAAGAACAAGACTTTCTCGGCTACATGATTGACTTGAAGGTCAGTGAGGGAGACTGAGGAAGGGTGGGTATGGGACCTGGCAAGGAGTGGGAGAATTGTGTTAGCCATGTTCCTGTGATGTGAGACTTTGGAGAGGCATCGTGGAAGCTGTTAATGCCTGCCTGGGAGGCAAGCTGAGGCCCCTAGAAGCTTGCACCTTTTCCCTCCTCGCTATCCTGGCAGGTGCAGGTGCAGAGCCATCCGTGGTCCCGCTACAAGCTGATATTTTCCTTTCAGGACAACCCCTACTTCTTGAACATGGTGATAATTAAAGAGTACTACCTTGAAACCACTGGTAAAACGTGGCTCCTGGGGTGATGATGAGTATGGGTGTGCAAGCATATGGATGATCCATCTGTGGAGTCCACCCCAGTCTCCCCTGTCTTTCTGCAGGGTGCAGGGCACGTCATTCCACTCCAGTCCACTGGTTCTGGGACTTTCTACGGGGAGCCCCTAGCCGCAGTCGGGACACCAGGGGCCTTAATTTTCTCAACTGGCTGTCGGGCCTCAATGGCCCAGAATCAAACAGGAGTGCTGAGGTGGGGTTGCTTTGGGCCTGCACATAGTTGGTGGTTGATGTTGGAGTTCTTGGCTGCTCATGGGAGGGTTTGGGGCCTGGTCGTCCCAGGGCTGACCTTGCTTGTGCTGCCAGCAGCTCATTGGCAAAGATGTGTGGGACAATCGCCTGAAGTACTACCTCAGGGAGGAAGGTTCTTCCATGAGAGATAACTGACAGAAACACATGTGGTGAGGGCGTCTGGAGGTAGGCCCTGAAGGAACAGCCGTGTAGTAGCCGGGACACGGTCCTTTCCCAAATGGGGATGCTCAGGTTCATGCAAGCTGGCTGCAGAGCTGGAATTTGGGTCATGCATGTAGCAGGTGACTTGCTGAGACTGGGGGTCTGGGGGACTCAGTGTGTCCATGAGTGAAGTAAGTCTCCCTCAAGTCAGCTGTGGTTGCAGTGCGAGAGTCCTAGGTGATACTCCTAAAGGCAGGGTGAATTAAGTGTCTGTGTCAGAATCATCCGTCCCTGGGTCCTGCCATCCCTGGACCTCCTGCTGCTCACTGAATTTGAGATTACCTGCGCCATTCACTCCTGCCCCTTACCCTGGGATGGCCTGTCATTGAAAGGGCATCCTTTCTGGGTACCGACTTTGGGATCTTGTGTGAATTTCCACATGCACCACTCAGATCTCACCACCACCACACATGCTGCACTCGAAGTGGCTTCAGGCTGCCTTGGGAAAATCTGAATGAGCTTGGGGAGGAGGTGGACAGGGAGCCCCAAGGGCAGGACATGGTGCAGACTGACGCCATCTCTGACATTGCTGGACACGGCGTCTTCGCTCCTGAAACACCTGTGTACCCTGTTTGTGTTTGTGTACCCGTGCCAAGCATGTGTGTGTATACACGCATGTGTGTGTGTGTGTGTGTCCGGCCCAGGGCAGATGCAAAGATGAAGGCGAAAAGAGAGGAGGTGCTGAGCAACCATAAGAGGAGGCATGAGGCGTCCCCAGTCTGAAGGTGGTTTGTCGCCATGTCTCTGCACTGACCCTGTCCAGGATGGGAATGAGGAAAGGAAGGCCAGTAGTAACTCCTGACCATTGCTCCAGATATCTGCAATTAGACCAAACACAAAACACGCACACCATTTCTACTGTGTTGTTGTGTGTGTTTGGACCAGGAAGAAGGGGTTCAAGGTCTGAGGATTCACACAGGGCAAATCAGGTGGGGTGGGACTTTGAAACCACTGCCTGTGGAGCCCTCAGTCTGGGGGCTGCGGCCGGCCTGTCGAAATGGTGGACGTGGCTATGGCAAGACCCGGGATGGTGAGGAGGCTAAGGTCCTGCCGAGTTGGGCAGATACCCGAAGGAAAAGAGGCACAGATTACCTGCTGCACTGGAGACTTTTTCCACCCACGTGAGGAGAACTGGGAAGGTCCTTGGCCAGTGCTGCCCAGGAGCAGCCCATCATCCAGCACACTCCCTCCCCGAGGGTAGCCCACACTGCCACACAAAACGTGAGACATGCTAAAGTAAGCTGAACCTGCAAAACCACAGGCATCCTAGGAGAGACAGGGTGTGAGTGTGGCATTAATCCAGGCAGTTCCAGCCTGCCTTCCTGGCAGTGCAGAAAAGCGAGGAAAATGCAGGTGGGTGTACCTGTGTGGCCCTCTCCCCGGATGTGCCTGTGAGGGAGGGAACAAGGAAGATGGACTAATTGAATGTCCCAAGTGACCTCAGGAGAGTGGGAGACAGGAAAGCCCCTGGGGGCAGTTCCGGGCCTGATGATTTTCAGGGTCCAGGGTCTAGGCAATAGCGGTCCTGCCAAAGATACCCCATGGTGCGTGCTGAAAGTCATGATGTGAATTCCTTCTTTCCTCTGGAGTCTTGCCCCTGGTTTGAGGGACTGAGGGGCAAAGGTGTGCGTCTGCATCTGAGGGAGGATTCTGGCAGTCTTGCTGGAGCACAATCTCTGATTTTGTCATAGGGGATCTGCACCAGGTGACATTCAGAGGGAAGCTGCCTTCCAGGTGACGGTCTTGGATGCCCCTGGGCCCAACTGGGACCTGGCTTCCTTGGCACGTGGGCTGTTTAGGCAAGCAGAGATGCATGACTGTAGGGAGTCCTACCTGGGCCTAATGAGAGCAACTGAAAGAGAGTCTTGGCATTTAGCAAATCACTGAGGCCTGGGTGGTTCAAGCTCTCTTGGTGCATTTGAGATAGAAAAGCTGCTTTCTGCCCAAGGGAGACATAAGCTGTGGGCCTAGAAAGGGAAGGTTTTCCAACACATCATCTGTTCAGGGACTCCATGTGCATGGATAGTGTTAAACAGAAGGGACGACGTGTAGGGATGCCACCTTACCTTTATGGCCTCAGGTTCCATTCTTTGTATCGGAAGAGACCCTGTATCCATGTGCACCTTCTTCACAATGTTGGATCAGACTCAGGCCTATCACAGTCTCTTGGGGCTCTTGGAGGTTCAGGCATCTCTTTGGCCTTTTCCTGGTACATGGAGATAGCACTTGGGGGCACAGGTAGACAGGTGTACACAGAAAGCTACACAGATAGGAAGAACAGGGGGCCTCATTAAGAATGTTGTGGGCCGTAAGAGGTGGTAGGCTAGCAAGAGGGGCACAACATTGACAAGGAATGAGCTAGATAGGTGCACACTGAGAATGCGGTTCTCCAAGTCAGCTGAGCCCAGAGGTCCTTGTTTTCTGGTGCCCTGAAGGAATGCACAGGCAATGGATCAGGCCAACGTGACTGGTACAGTGAAGCTGTCCAAGGTGATGGGAGAATGCAGAACACAGGCACATGTCATACAGCTGTTCATGGTGAGGGCTTCCAACCCTGCCCACTGCTCTGCAGGTCAGCCCCTGTCACTAGCAGATAGCAAGGTTTTGTAATCTTTGAGGATAAGTCACAGAGTTAGATGGAGAAGGCAGTGACACCCCACTGCAGTACTCTTGCCTGGCAATGCCCATGGATGTAGTAGCCTAGTAGGCTGCAGTCTATAGGGTCGTGAAAAGTCGGACACGATTGAGTGACTTCCCTTTCACTTTTCACTTTCATGCATTGGAGAAGGAAATGGCAACCCACTCCAGTGTTCTTGCCTGGAGAATCCCAGGGACGGGGGAGCCTGGTGGGCCACCATCTACGGGGTCGGACATGACTGAAGTGACTTAGCAGGAGTAGCAGCACAGAGTTAGAAGTGCAACATGACATGATTATTGAGCAAGTGAAAGAAAACAACCAGGATAAAGAAAGTTGGGTGCTTACCAAAATTCATATTCCTGGAGAAGAAAGCTTGTAGTTCTGCATATGTGCAAGTTTCCTCTCAGGGATGTTACTGTGTACACATGCATGTGTGTGCACACGTGCACATAGAAGTCCCTGCCACTACGCTTGTGAGTATGATCTGTCGGAATTGACCTAGCCAGGTGATGGAAGTTGGATAGCGAAAACATGAAGGTCTTAGGGAAAGGTATATAGATGCTGGCCAGCGGAAGCACTGAAGCCAGGAATCGATCCCTGTTATCTCACTGAGCAAACACGTTCTAAGTGGAATCACAGTGGTGCACCCAGGATGCCTGGCAGAAAGGAGAGGCAGGAGGAAAGAGCCTGGGGAGTGTGCAGAGGAAAGTCCACTACACCTGCAGTTTATGAAAAGAAAATGTACCTAATGACCTGGAAGGAGAAACTGTACCTTATTAATTAAGATATCTAGCAAAGGAGATTTCCAGCCAAACAGCTGAAAGTGCTTCCTGGTTTCTTCTTGATGCCTATAGTAAAATATGAAGGGAAATTTAAAAAAAATGTTTAAGAGAAAGACTATTAAAAAAGAAGACAGAATTTGCTGATTTGGAAATTTTCCAGTCTTTTAAGATGACAGAAGATGCTAAAATTAATGGCCCTCAAGCTAGGTCATATCCAGGGCATTGAGATATGGTGGTCTAAATATAATATTTTACATCACCTATACATCAATTCTTTTTTTTTTTAAATAAAGGTGGTCTAAAGATGAGTGTGACTGTAAAATTATTTGTTAAACCTCAGAAAGCTGGAAGGGGATGCTTCATGACATTATTTAGAAAGGTCAATGCCCTCCAAAGAGTTTAGGGGTATCACTCAGAGATCATTTCAGTCACACAGTAAGACATCTACCAAGTTTCAGGGTGTTATCCCTCAGCTATCTCAGCAGAAAACCAAGACAGAGTAGGCCTTATTATGAAGACATGTGTGATGGTGTCTTTGGAGTGGGGTGCTTTGCTATGAACACCAGCAAGATCATCAGGAGACACACCAAGTTTTTAAGATAACATATTTAAGTTCAGCTTGGACTGAAAGGACCAGCAATAGTACAAAATAAGAGAGCTCTGGACGTCTACCTTCGACAAACAGGAAGCAGGCTAAGGAGACTGTTTCACTGTAACCATATACTACCCACCTTTCATGCAATGGAATCATGTCAGAGGGCAGAATTAAAAACTCAGAGACTGAAGCCTAGGAAGTTTTCAGGCCTTAAATCCTAATCAAAAGATGGCCAAGAAGAACCCGTGGGATTTCAGAAATGCTACTATTTACTTGCATCTTCCCTTCCCTTTCTGGAACAGGAGTGTCTATGAAGGTTATCTGTGCCTCACCACCCTCAGTATCAGATCAAATTCATTATCACTCACCTAAATATCTTACCACCCTTGCCTAGCCTCAGTTGAGCAGAATCCACCTTCACCCTTATGGTCTTCTTAATAAGTTTCCATCCACTGACACCCATTCTGTTGTTGTTGTTCATTGCTTTTCAGTCTCCCAGTCTCTCTTTGCAATCACATAGACCCACCCTGTTCCTTAGCTTTAAATCCCCTCTGTGTCCCTGCGGGAGTCAGACTTAAGCTCAATCTCTCTCCCGTATTATAACACCCCGCTGTTAGTACTCGTACCTTGAATAAAGCTTTTCTTACCACCTTTAGTAAGTGTTATGAATAATTTTTTAACAATTTCCAAGTTCTGTTAGTAGGGATTATTCTCAAAGGAATAGTTTTATACCTTTACTTTTTATACTATATTCATTTGGGGGACAAATTTCTATAATTAAAACATTTTATGTTTTTACATACAAACAGAAAACATCTTTTAAAATATTTTTATATATTTAAAAAAAATGTAGTAATCTGAAAAGGATGTGTATATAGATATGTCAGTGTATACACACATACCCTCAGAGCTCCAAGGAAAACTTAATACTCAGTAAACTATAAATTAAAACATTCAGCCTGCAAGTAGTGAAATCTTTGAAATTAACTTGCCAAAAAATCATAGAGAATTAAATTTTAATTAAAAAATGTATACATAAAAATATTTGGGGTTCAGACAAGATTTGCTATTTAAATAAAGTCAGGTTAAGCCCTAAACCATCTATTAAAAAAAAAAAAAAAAAGAAATACTCAGTATCATGTAAAAACCTATAATGGAAAATAACCTAAAAAATAGAATATCTGATAACTAAATCACTCTGATATACATCTGAAACACAACATTGTAAATCAAATGTATTTCCATAAAAGTTTGTAAAGAAAGCTTTTAAAATACAAGGTTGAGGCTGGTCCAGTGGGATGACTTGGTATGGGGAAAAGGGAGGAGGGTTCAGGATAACAATGTATACCTGTATTCATGTTTAAAAATAATAAATAAAAAGTTTAAAAAAAATTAAAAAAAAAAAAAAAAATACAAGGTTATTAAGAAAAAAATCCTAAAGAAAGTAGAAGGTATATATGAATTGAAACAAAAATAGAAAACAACAAAATAAAACTTGTTTGGATAATAAAACAACAGCTGCATCTTGGAAAAGGAAAATCAGAAACATTGATACAACTGTGGCAAATATAATAAGGGAAGAGGAGGTTAGTTCAATACTAGAAATGAGAAATGGAATGGGATTCTGAGAGGATAATATTCAACCCTGAGTGGAATTATTTTTGTTTCAGGAAAGGTCCAGTCCAGCCAAAACCTGGGGAAAGAAAGGGAAAGAAATAAAGAGGAAGACAGTAAGGGGAAGAAAGGAAGAAAAGGAAAGGAAGGGAGAAGGAAAGAAAAGTAAATGTCTCAACAGATGTTGTAAACTATCCAATAAAACAATTCTCTTTAAAATCTAAAAACAGACATAGAAATTCATTAAGCCATATCCTCATTGCCTTTGATGGTACTAAGAACAAGAAAACCCATTTACACATCACTGTTTAGAATTTCTGGCCAACACAATAAGATTATTTAAAAAAAAAGAAAGAAACAAAAATATGCCATATTATTTGTAAAATGATGGACAGCAGAAATAATTTTTTAAAATTTTTATTTCTATAAACAGTAATTTTACTTACAATGTTTTGGAAACATTAATAAAACAATAAATTTTACCTGAAAAACAAGCAAAGTAAACAAGGAAATTCACAAAGGGTAATAACAAAATAGTAATCTTGACAGATATTTAATACATTTGTAAACAAAACAAAGTGTCATTGAAAAAAAATATAGAGGTATCAATAGAAAAACAGAGGAAGCTCCTGAAAGAACTCAACTCACTAGTAACTATCTTTTATTTTCAGGCACAGAAACTGACTCAAGTTAATTCTAAGAAGCAAAGTCCTGAGGTTATTATCTCTTCTCAGGGTTTTTTTTTTTTTGTTTTGTTTTGTTTTGTTTTTTGTCTGTGTGTGTTTGTAAAAATCTATGAACTTTAGGCTGGAGAGGGAAGAAGAGGGTAGAGACCTAAAGTGCCTTTAAGGAGGAGGAGGAAAGGCAGGGGGTTGAGGATTTCATTGTGTGATTTGAAGAGCATTGGTGAAGCTCAAACAAGGGAGATAGCAAGCCATGCAGGCCTAGGGGAAGAGCATTTCCAGAAGAACAGCAGTTGCAAAGTCTTTGGATTGGGAAGAAATGGAATTTGCTTTAGGAAAAGCAAGGCCAGTGTTGTCAAAAACAGGGCACCAGTGGGGAAAATAGTAGAGTAGAATGACAGAGAATGGAAAAGAGAAGGAATCAGGGACCATATCTCTTGAACCTTTTTATTGGGCAATAAATACAACTTGTACTCCTTAGGACAATTTTCAGAGCAAAAAACAGCAGTAACAGTGTTGATAATACTAAGCAACAATAAAAACATATAAATAAAACATTTCATATATTTACTATAGAAATAGAATAAAGGAGATAAGAATGCAATGGTCTGCACATTTATTTATACATAGAGTTTTCACCTGAGAAAAGAACACACACACACACACACACACTTTTATACACCTAAAAGTGGTTTAAGCTGACACTTAGCAAAGTACTTTGGCCCAAGCAAACTAACTGGAAAGGCCTAGTAAAATATTCAAAGTGGAAATCAATCAATCAAGAATTGCGTAAATAAATACAATTCACTTGTACTTGCATTTACACTCAGGAAATTACCTAAAATGGAGAAAATAGACTCACTGGAGCTTAGTCATCTGTAGTTCTTCCTCTTCAGTTCTGAGACGGATGTTAACCCCTTGGTGATCATCACTTTCCAGCATTTTGTGAAAGCTTAGAGGATTTAAATAAATTGTGGAGGAGGTGGAAAAAGAGTGGGGAGAGACAAAGAGGAGGAGAAAGGAAGAGGAAATGGAGAGATTTCTCCTGGCATAGGTCTACAGCCAAGATCCCAGGTTCCTTGAATGGTGCACAGAGATTGCTAGGTATCTGTGCCAGAAGTGGAGAAGGTATGGCATTCAACTTCAGGAGGAGACTCAACTCCAGGAACCCACAGAGGAAGCCAAGTGTGCTGATGTTCAGGAACCAATACTTAGAGGGTACCCTGCAGGTCTGTGAAAGAGCCCTTGGAGACCTCAAGAAAAAAGGTTTCCACAAGTATAATCACAGACTAGATAGTTGGATAGAGTAGAGGAAGGATAATAAGTCTATGACCTGATAATTACTGAAATAAACGAGACAATTCCTGCACATCAGACTGTGTCAAGTAAGACCGAAACTCAGTTTCATAAAATGGGAAATTACACACACAAAGAATTAGCTGTTAACTGTAATGCATTCATGTCCAAGGCAAGATAAGATACAAAAGTGAAATCTTCACATGTTCAACTAGGGTAAGATACATGTAACTGGAAAAGGTAAGGAAAAGTTCTATAGAGGGTTTAATCACCCTGGAACCTTTATATCCACTACATTTACTATTCTCGGACAACTCCATTGTAGCTTAAGGGAAAGAGAACTAAATTTAGCCCAATTCATAAACTGAACAGATTCCCTGTGTTTGATCCTTTTCAGTTAAAACTATGGGTCCAGTACAAATCAAATCAAGGCTTTTTTCCTTGGGAATCTTAACTTTCTTTACTACTGTGACTGAGATAGATATGGCTACTTCACTGTGACTAAAGGCCAGGCAAATGGGAAAGGAGATGGAATGAATCAAATTTCCCTTTTGATCACTCAACAGGAGGTCCATAGGCACCAGGCCTCATTCTATTAACTATCTCTGCTTCTCCAACTGCAGTCAATGATACGCAGGGCCTGCTTAATGCTTGGAGGGCCTCTCACCAAACAGGCATTTTAACAGTTGGCTTCCTTGAGATGTCCCTGGGCTAGGTAAAGACACTCTGAGACAGTGTTCCTTCTGCCTTGGCTCCATGCCTGGAGTGCATGCATGCCTCTTCCTCAACTGGGACAAGAAGCCACAGCTTCCCACTGACTAAATCCTGTGTCTGGTCCAAACTCACATCATAGCTTCTCCATCAACTTCTCCACACCAGGCTTTTGGAGCCAGGTTATCTTAGATCAGCAAAACAGAGGCACTTCACAGAGTTCAGCAGCACACAGGACTATACCATAACAAAGCCATTCCAATCTGGCTATATAGTTAATACTGAGATCTTCAAGGCATGAAACAGTTGAAAATTTCATTGCTAAAACACTCTACAGATTATATGTATAGTAGAGCTTTTGAACTTACAAATAACATGAAATACCAAAATAGGTTGTTACTTTTCCTTTCTGCACCTCTCTCGTTCTCTCTCTCTCACACACACACATACTTTTTACATGTTAAGACACTTATTTGAAAAACAGGTAATATATTTTTAAATAACATCTCAATATTCAAACAAAACTCTACTTCATGTATTTAAAACAAAAACATATAAATTACACATTGGTTTCCCAATATTTGATATTATTGAATAATGCTATAATTTGAATTTTTTTTGTTTTTAATGGGGTTTTTAACTTTGACTGAAATACTTGCTTCAGACTTACTGAAAGTAGAATTAACAGGGATTTTTTGATCTTCTACTTTTAGTTTTGGGGGGTGATGATTCAGAATCAGATGTGTTCACAGTAATGGATGCCACTTCCACCAATCCTGGTTGAAGGGGTTCCAGTGATACCTGAATAACAACTCTTGTTTCAGGAGGTAATCCTTCTAGATGCTTAGGTTTCTTAACATTTGATGACACTGGGTCTTGTGCTCCCTTTTCTCTTTAAAAGTTAAAAACTGTAGCTGACATTTGGAACACTGGTGAAAATTCTTTTCCCAGTGCCCTCTATAATGACATATGTATGGTGTTGCAGTTTTAATAATTTTGAGACAAAAGGGGCAAAGTAAATTCTTAGCGTTACCATGGTATGCTCTGAAATGTGCATCCACATCTACAAAGAATGATGATCTGTAACTGCAAACCTGGCATACATAGGGCATTTCACCAGGCTTATGATTGTCTTTCATGTGCAGTAAGAGAACATGATCTGTCTCAAAGGACAATTCACAGATTTTACAGACTGCAGAGGGCTCCTGGGAAGTGTGGACACTTTCAATGTGACACTGCAGCTGGAAGGAGTAGGAAACTGGCGGTGGCAGTGCTTGCAGGTGGTGTGGTATTTCCAAATGTCACCTCTCTGCCTCTCAAGTTCCAAATGGTGCTTTATGTAATTCATAAACTTGACATTTTTTTAGAACTTTCAAGCAGCTGAGGCATTTAAAGGCTGTGTGAGTTTTCGGTTCTGGCTGCCCATCTCCTATATGCTGTCCATAGTAGAAGTCATGGAGTAACACAATCAGATTGCCTTCTGTGGGATCAACAATCTTGTTTTGACTTGCTAAACTTGGAAAGTCAGTTTTTGTCAGTCCATTTTCCCCTAAAGGACTTAAAGGCTTGCAATGAACATTGTCCTTTGGAAAAGCTGTTGGACAAGGTTCTCCATTCTGAACATGGCTTAATGAGGTATGAACAGTGTCTGGTGTGCTTTGCTGAGTAGTCACTGTATGAAAAATACCTGAAGGGACAAAGCAGAAGAATGTTCTCCTATAATTCCATCACTGAGTTTAGGCCTTTTGGGATTTGTGCTATTTGTTTCAGAAGTGGAAAATCACATTGATACATGAGGACTTTTATCCATATCTCCTGCAGAAACTGCTGTTTCTACTGGATGCTGCAATGAACTTGTGAAGGTATTCAAAGGAGAACATAACTCTGAAAAGCTATTAGGCACTAATTGTGGTGAAATATTTTTATAATCCGCTTTGGACAAAGGCTTAATAATAATGGGACTATCTGTTGATTTGGATTCAAAGACAAAACTGGCAAGACAATCTTTGCTTCTGATGTAGGAGTCACATGACTAACAGGCTGTAATTTCTGAGCATTATCTTTCCTGAAATGACCATACCTTTTTCTCCTTGAACAAGAACCTGGGGTAACTCTGTTCAGTATGTTTGCCAACAACTGGTTTTGAATTTGAGGTCATCCCAACAAAGATCACATCAGCATCTTCATTTACATGTTCCACTCCAACCAAGATCAGTTCAGCATCTTCATCATCTACTTGTTTGGTTTCTCCCTCGCTTTTCTGTGGTTCTGGCTCTTGTTCTTCTTCACATAACATACATGGTGGTTCCATATTTTAAATACTTTTTTATTTTTGGAGGATGTGGCCACAAGTCCCAGTGCTTCCTTTAAATAAACTGCCACCTAAGTATAAATATACCACATATTAGTTAAGTGCAGAAGAAATGTGCTGTTTGGTTATCTCCAAAACTCTAGGGTAGTTATAAACACCCTTATCTTACAGATAAAGACACTGAGCATCAAAGAGACTAAATGACAGCTGAAAAACCTATGACTACAAGTCTACATGACTCGAGAATCATAGCTTTGTCCCATGTTGATTTTAATCTCTTCTATTTAAAAAAAGAATGAAAGAAAGAAACAACAAAAACAACACTTATCATTAGGTGAAATAACATGTAAAGGACTAGTATTTTTACAAAAGCACTATTGTATAGTGTTTAGAAACATACTTTGATGTCAAAGAAGATTAAGCTGGAATTCTAAGTTAACCATACACCAGCTGCAACTTTTAGGCAAATTTATAACTTTTAAATGTGTTTCCATATCTTAAAGACAAACATGCTTATTTCTTAGACTTAAGTTTAACAGCTCTTTTTAAAAAGCATCAGCTATTCAATGGCATCTTGTTTTGTAGTAAAATTGGAAAAAAAAAAAACTTATCTTAAATGCACATTACAACTGATTCACACATACTAATTTCATAAATGTTAATACAAAAAATAGGCAGCAAATTCAAAGTATAAAGTATCTATACATAGTTAACAAACAGCATAATTCAATGTCAAGCACTTAACACAGGCCTAGAAAATTGAGAATGAACTCTCTTGATAATCTCACCCCAATTCCACACTGATATATCCTAAATTTCTGCCTCTAATCCTGACTAAACTTAAATCCAACAATGCTTCATCCTTCACTCCACATGTCTCTTCCCCATATAGCAGGCAAAGTGATGCCAGTATTTCTCTAATACCAATATCAGACAGAGACATCACACACACACACAACTGATATCCCTTATGAATACAGATGCAAGAGTCCTCAACAAAATACTGGCAAACAAAACCTAACAACATATAAAAAAGATTATATACCATGATCATGTGGGGTTTATGGAGGTATGCAAAGTTGGTTCATTATATGAAAGTCAATCAACATTATGCAATTTTAATACAATAAAGGACAAAAAACACATCTGCCTGCAGAAAAATAATTTCTCTGAATATAGCACCTTTTCATAATAGGGGTTAAAAAAACACTTAATAACTAAGAACAGAAGAGAACTTTCTCAATCAAAGGGTACATGTAAAAGACCCACAGCTAACATCATACTTAATAATGAAAAATTGAAAGCTTTCCCTCTAAGATTGGGAACAACACAAAGAAGTCTACTCCACATTTTGGCTCAATATTATACTGGCAGTTCTATAACCAGAGCAATCAGGTAAGAAAAAGGAATTATTGTTTTTGTTGTTTAAAAAAAAAAAGCCTTCAGAATAGAAAGGAAAGAGTCAAAGTATATTGGAGATAATATATTTTATGTATAGAAAGTCCTGAAGAAACCACAAGTACTAGAACTAATAAAAAGCTTGCAGAATACAAGATTAATGTTTTTTAAAAAATCAATCACATTTCTATACAATAACAACAAATGTTCTTAAAATGAAGTTAAGTAAACACTTTAATCTACACTAGCATTAAAAAGAATACTTAGGAAGTCAGAAAGAGAAAGACAAATATCATATGGTATCACTTACATGTGGAGAAAAGGCAATGGCACCCTGCTCCAGTACTCTTGCCTGGAAAATCCCATGGACGGAGGAGCCTGGAAGGCTGCAGTCCATGGGGTCACTGAGGGTTGGACAGGACTGAGCAACTTCCCTTTCACTTTTCACTTTCATGCATTGAGAAGGAAATGGCAACCCACTCCAGTGTTCTTCCTGGAGAATCCCAGGGACAGGGGAGCCTGGTGGGCTGCCATCTATGGGGTCACAGAGTCAGACAGGACTGAAGTGACTTAGCAGTAGCATATGTAGACTCTAAAATATGATACAAATGAACTTATCTATGAAACAGAAACAGACTCACAGACATAGAGAGCAGACTTTGTGATTACCAAGAGAGGAAGTGTGGGGGAGGCATATATTGGGAGCTGGTGATTAGCAGATGCAAACTATAATGTTAATATATAGAACAGATAAACAATATCCTACTGTATAGCACAAGTAACTATATAATTTGTGATAAACAATAATGGAAAAGGATATGAAAAAATTGTGCCTCCGTGTGTGTGTTTACATAGGAAGGAAAGGAAAGGTAAAAGGAAGGAAAGGAAAGGTAAAAGGAAGGAAAGGAAAGGACAACTCTTGGCAAGCACGTACAGAAAGTGGATCCTTGTGTGTTATGGATAGATTTTAATATGGTGCAACTGCCACAGAAAACAGTATAAAGGCTCCTCAAAAAATTAAAAATAGAACTACCACATGATTCAGCAATTCCACTTCTGGATATAAATTCAAAAGAAGTTAGCATGGGGTCTTGACATATTTGCACAGCCATGCTCAAAGCAGCACTAATAACAACAACTAAGAGGTGGAAGCATCTAAATGTCCATCAAATGTGATATATACATACAATGGAACATTATTTAGCCATATAAAGGAAATTTTGCCACATGCTACAACATGCATGATCCTTTAATACATGAAGCCAAAGGAAATAAGCCAGTCATAAAAAAGACAAATACTGTATGTTTTCACTTATAGGAAATATCAAATATAGTCAAGCAATAGAAAGAAAACAAAGAAGAATGATGGAGTCCAGGGTCTAGGGAACAGGGAAGAAAAGAGGAGTTGTTGTTTAATGGGACAGGTGATGGGTATAGAGTTACAATTTTGCAAGATGAAAAGGTGTAGAGATCTGTTTCATAACAATGTGATAAGGAACTCCATGGTAGTTCAGAGGTTAGGACTCCACGCTTTCCTATCAGGGGCCTGGGTATGATTCTCAACCAGGAAACTGTCATTCAAGCTGCATAGCACAGCTAAAACAATGACAACAACAACAAAACAACACTGTGACTATGTGTGTGTGTGTGTTAGTTGCTCAGTCGTGTATGACTCTTTGTGTCCCCATGGACTGTAGTCCACCAGGCTCCTTTGTCCATGGGATTCTACAGGCAAGAATACTGGAGTGGGTTGCCATTTCTTTCTCCAAAAAGGCTGATGAAATAGTGTGAAATACTTAGCATGTAAAAATGGTTAAAATGGTAAAAATTTAAGTTAGATTTTTTTACAACAATTAAAAAAAATTAACAACCAGGAAAAGAATTTGAATAGACATTTCACCAAAAATGATATACAAATGGCCAACAATCACAAAAAATACTGCTTAACATGATTGAAAGTGAAAGAAAGTGAAGTTGCTCAGTCGTGTCTGACTCTTTGGGACCCCAGGGACTTTAGCCTATCAGGCGCCTCCATCCATGGGATTTTCCAGGCAAGAGTGCTGGAGTGGATTGTCATTTCCTTCTCCAGAGGATCTTCCCAACCCAGGAATCGAACCCAGGTCTCCTGCATTGTAGGCAGACACTTTACCTTCTGAGTCACCAGGGAAGTCCCTAGCAAAATGGAAATCAGTCTTAGTGAGATACTACTTCACACCCATTCAGTTCAGTTCAGTTGCTCAGTCGTGTCTGACTCTTTGAAACCCCATGAATCGCAGCATGCCAGGCCCCCTGTCCATCACCAACTCCCGGAGTTCACCCAGACTCATGTCCATCAAGTCAGTGATGCCATCCAGCCATCTCATCCTCTGTCATCCCCTCTTCCTCCTGGACCCAATCCCTCCCAGCATCAGAGTCTTTTCCAATGAGTCAACTCTTCGCATGAGGTGGCCAAAGTACTGGAGTTCAGCTTTAGCATCATTCCTTCCAAAGAAATCCCAGGGCTGATCTCCTTCAGAATGGACTGTTTGGATCTCCTTGCAGTCCAAGGGACTCTCAAGACTCTTCTCCTTGCAGTGGGACCATGGATGCCTCTGCAAATGCATTTGCCAGGAAAGGGAGGAGGGAAAAGATTCCTGCACCTCCTCCTCCTCCTGAGCAGCAGACTCCAAGGAGCAGCAGAAAGGATATAGCTATTGCCCAGGAGCAAGGGATGCCCTGGATGATGGCGTTCCCCTGAGCCAAGTCAGGCTTCCTCCTCTGAAGGTTCTGTGCATGACTCGAAAGTAGCCCCTGCAGTTTTTCTCATGCTCAGACCTCAGTTCCACCTGCAGGGCAGCCAGTGCCTGCAGCACATCTTGCCCCAGAAGCTCAGTCGTGCTCCTGGGCCTTTCCTGGCCCTGCTCCTCCACTGTCTTCTCCTCAGCTCCTGGGAGGACCCCTATTGCTGCTCCTCATCTGCCACAACCTTCACCTCCTCCATGATGTATTCTGCAAGCAGCTGGAACTCCGCCCAATCCCACCACATCTCCGTCCACCACGGGCTCACTGTTGTCCACTGCCTCCAACCTGAAGAGGGTGGCCTCTTTGCCTGGCATGACAACTGGTGTCTCCAAGGTCCCAGCCACGAAAAGCATCAGGATGGCAGGCCGCGGGCCCCCGTGCCCTGAGCACCGGGGCTTACAACTAAGAAAGTCCTGGGTCCCAGGATGTTCCCACGTTCCTCTGACTGCCTCTCATGCTCCTCTTGGCTGTGGTCGTGACCCCAGGCTGGGGCAGATATGAAAGGATGGGACATAATAGTACAACAAGTGGTGTGCAAATGTGGCTCAGGCTGCAGTAATCCTGTGGGACCCACTAGCTCTTTGGGGGCAGGTAGTGAGGTAGATGGTAGGGAGGTGGGGGCTGGTGTGTGTGGGGTGGCCTGAAGCTGAAGAAAGGGGTGGCGGACAGCGCAAGACATGGTAAATGGGCCCTGGGGAGATCAGCTGAATAGGCAGGGCCCTAGGCTGTGAGCCACGCTCGGGCTGCTGATCAAATCTAGTCCAAAGGCTGAGAGCGTGGTGGGCGGCACCCTTATGGACATGTCCCTAGGCCGGATGGCATCTTCGACGATTCCTGGGCTCCAGCGCACCCATGTGGTATATTCTGCTCCAGCGAGGTAGTGGTTTTTGCATCTGCCGCTAGCCCAGGTGCAGTCATTGACTGATCTCTGGGAATTCCAACCACAGGTTTCTGCTCCACAGTCCAAAAAGCACACTCCTGTGTCCCTTGGGCCCATCAATAACTAGGAACTCTCCCTGAGTATCCAAAGGATAAGCAGGGCACCGCATGGCTGGATACTTTTCTTCATGGGATAGAGAACCTGTTCCTGTCCGGATGCTATGGAAATAGGGAAAAATCCCACTGTTTGCTCCAGTTGATCTCCACTGTTCAGAGACACCAGAGCCTTAGGGTACAGAGCTCACTCTGTGTCTTTTTATCTCTGCTTCTGGCAGAGCACTGTTTTGGGCAATCCTTCTATGTGTGTACCAAGGGCTGGTGTCTGAGTGTCTCCATCTCTCTAAGTGGTGCTGTTGCTGTCTGGCACTCTCTGCACACCAGTGCTCATATGAGAAGCTTATACATGGCATGAAGGCAAGCCCTTCTTCTCCTTAGTGAGTTGCACCAATGGGAGATCAGACTTTGTTAGTCCACACGTTCGGATAGTGCTTTTTCAAACTTGAAAGCCAACAGTGGGTGGTCACTGATGAACTGCAGAAGGGGCTGGGCGACCCTCCCTCCCTCTCTGGACAGATGTGAACACCGCACAGGCCTCAGGTGGCTTGGCCACACTTTGCACAGATGGAGAAATGGGGCATGCTCTGTTGGCATGAGGGGACTCCCTGAACATTACTCAAATACCTGACAGGGAGACGGTAAGGACAGCTCCCCATTAAGTTCCATGACCCACCAGTGCCAGGGACATGCACGTCTGCCCATTTACCCTATCAAGACCCTTTCAACATGTGCCAGGGTCCAGCCCCAGAAAGATTCAGGGATACCCTCAAGATGAATGGCGTTGGCGAGAGAGAAAGTAAAGGAGAGAAAAAAAGGCTGATATTCCTTGGTTTAGAAAGCCAGTAAAGCCCCTGACACCAGACTTGCTCTTTTCATGGAGGCCACAAATGCCCTCTCGATGGAGCGAAGATGCAGAGCGCTTTCTTGATTGGGTCTTAGAAGCCCAGGGGAAAAAGTGAACTCAGAGAGCCTCTGTGCTCCAGGGAATCTGCGAGAGAGAGGGAGGAGGAGGGAGGGAGGGAGAGAGAAAGAGCGAGAGAGCGAGAGAGAGAGAGAGAGAGAGCGAGAGCGAGAGCGGGAGAGAGAGAGAGAGAATGACACGGGGAAAGCCAGCTTAGGTGAAATGGGTCTATAGCTTTATTTTCAAAAGGTGCTCTTAAACCCTGAGTTACACATTTCCAGAAGTGAAAGATACAAAGTCATACAGTGTCAGCTCAACATTCCATCAATTTTATCTTTATCAAAACCAAGACATTTTCTGCATGAAAGTGAAAGTGATATCGCTCAGTCATGTCCGAATCTTTGCAACCCCATAGACTGTAGCCTGGCAGGCTCCTGTCTCCATGGGATTTTCCAGGCAATAGTACTGGAGTGGATTGCCATTTCCTTCTCCAGCAGAGTCTTCCCAACCCAGGGCTTGAAACCGGGTCTCCCACATTATAGACAGACGTTTTACCATCACACCCAGGACATTGTCTGCGTAACTTTCCACAAACAAGGGTCTTATGTTATGTACATTATCTTCTGGCCCTGTGGCCTGTTAACATTTTGTAACTCTTTCTTGATAAAGGTTGGTCAGCCAGAAAACCTGCTTTCCCTTTATCTTTCCAGTCTGCAGTCCCCCTCAGGAAACAGAGCTACATTCTTATGGAGCAAAGGTGTAGTGGGTTACAACAAAGAAAGAACTTATTAACTCAAGGGTCTTATGTTGCTCAAGGCTACTGCTTGTTTTTCTTGCATACCAACTATACTAGCTAATGCACTCCCAGGCGCACATTGGGTAAAGGACAGGGAAACTTGGTAGCAAACATTGGCTCAACAATGCAGTATTATTCTAATAAAGCTTTTTTTAAATCACTTGAAGGTTATGCTTGGTGTGTTGTAAACAATCATGTGTGTTAGTTGCAAGAGTGTGGATAAACCTGCCAAGCAAGCTAAAATAGCAACAGAGGGCTTAGAATTGAAATGCTCCTTTCAAGGCCAAGAGACTTATTAACTAGAGCCTTAAGTTGATTTTCTTCAGAGAAAAGTAATCGGGGAGAGCCCCTTGTTAATGTCAGAAGAATTGGTGAAAGGCATAATATAATAAACATTAGACAAACAGATTTTGGTTTTGGGGCAGATGCTTGAGCAGGTCCAGGGAATCCCTCGAGTCTTGATCTGCCTTTGCCTGTCAGGTCTTCTCCGCATGACCTTTGCCATGGGTGGGATCTCCCGTGGTGGCTCCTGGCATCTCACCATTTTTTTTTTTTTTTAAGACCCCAGATGTAATTCAGTCGTGAGCTTCTGAGTGCTCTGTCGAAAAGTTCTGACAATACAAGGAAGGATAATTATGAGAAGCAGAATTAGAGCGGCCATAGCAACATAGCTAAAAATAGTAGACAGAATGTTTTTTCCTGAAATAAAGTTTGAAAATGTATGAAAAAAGTCATTTGCTGCTCCTGCAGCAGTAAAATCCAATAAGGAATGTTCCATGGTCTTTATCTGATTGTGAAGTTTTCCTAAATGTACACGAATGCTGGAGCTATTCCATACCACGGAAATATGGTTTCTAATTTTCTCCCAGTTATAATCTGTCTCGTTTAGTTTCAGCAGTGTTACACAAGTCCACCAGTAGTCGGCATGACAGGACAGTGCCAATTTTACTTTTAATGCCTGTAATTCAGTCCCAATATGCATTGTTGCTTCCTCCAGGGCATCTACCTCCATTTCTAGTTTCCTACCTATAACTTCCTCCCATAGCTAAAGAGGCATTTTTAGACATAGTATTAACATATTGAGCAGTATACACTTGTTGAGTCAATGATATTGCTGCCACAATGACAGAGGTAATTCCAATTATTAAAGCTGATATTCTCAAGAAAAGCAAGCCCACAAACCGTCGCGACCGCATCAAATCTTGTACTTGTTGCAACACAGCAAGACCATAGTTATCATACCAATAAGTGGTTACAGTCACAGGCACCATAAGATAGGGTGGACATTGCAACACTGCAAAGGAGCAAACGTTATATTGAGGGTTCAAACAAGATGAGAGCATACATTGTTCACAAGATACTATGTTAGGTCCACCACAATAATTTATTTGTATATTAAGTCTTTTGGAGTCATTAGTGCAGAGAAAAACATAGGGAGAGGGTAGACAAGCTAAAATAGAATAAGCAGACTCATGTTTTGGTCGGGGTAGGGTTACATCCATTTGCCAGAGAGCATTAGGCCTAAGGCCTCCAGGATTTACACCTAATGGTGGAGATGGATTAAATATTGAGCAATTTGGACATAACTATTTGTCTAGCTGTTTCTTTTAGGGATATGAAATTCATACCTTAAACCAGCTGCATTTTGATGGTGAATTTTGTGAGAATTTTTGGCTTTGTCAATCTTTTAATGTAAGTTTAAAGCAATTACTTTAGTCAATTCATCTGCCGAAGCATTTCCTTCGTGTAAAGGGCCAGACAAGCCAGAATGGGCTCTAATATGTCCCACAAAATATTTCTTGTCTCTGTTTAATCCCTTTCTGTAAATCAGATAACAAGGAGAAGATAGTAGTTTTATTTTTTTTGGAATATTAGCAGTCTCTATATAAGGAAACAACCATATAATATATAAGGAGTCAGTCAAAAGATTGAAGGTGTGGTCTTTTAAATGTTGAAGAGCCCAAATAACTGTAACTCAGCCCTCTGGGCAGATGTCTCTTCAGTTACCTGAACATGGGATATTTTATCAATAATTGTAACTGCTTTATCGTTAGAGGAATCATCTGCGAAAACTAAAATTGTCCCTTCTAAAGATTGAAGTCCAGCAATGCAAAAGACATCTGCTCCAGTATCTAACAGCCCTGACATTTCATTCCTTGAATTAAAAGATCTTTTAAAGGCCTAGAAGCTGTAATTACCTGCACCCCAAAATGTAGATCACTAGATCCAAATGCTCTGTGGCCCATAGCTTGAGAAGTCAAGTTTTTTGTTTTTTGTTTTTTCCTGGCTGATAATTAGGTAAAAGCAAAAGCTGTGTTACTCTTTGATCTATGTTAATTTGTACAGTTTTGGTAGGCAGCAAGATCAAAACTTTAATTTCCCCAGTATAATCAGAATCTACTACACCAGGCACCACCGAAATTCCTTGGAAAGAAACTGAGCTACGCCCCAGCACAAATCCTACAATGCCTTCAGGTAGGGGGCCAGCCATCCCTTTTAAATTGGAGTAAGCTGCATGTCAGCAGTTAACATTGTTGTTAAACCCTCTTACCATTCTGCTTCTCTCCTAGCCTGGGTGAGGCCCCCCTGAGGGGGTTTTCTCCAAGGAGCACGCTCTGCATATTGTGTATGTGTCTGCTTTAAAAGCTCTTTTGTGCAAAAAACTTTATCTTCTTCAGCCTTAGGCAACACTTTGGGAGGCTTTCGGGGCAAAGTGGGGAACTCCTGGGCCCTGGGAGGCACAAACGGAGGTGGTGGCGATCGCCTTAAATCAGAAAGTGGTGGATAAGTTTTTAAAGATTTGTGCAGAGGGGGAGGGGGCTCGCCAGGGCACCCAGCTGCAGCGTCCTGTAAGCCCCCTCTTTCCTCTGGAGGTAGAGAACATGCTCCCTCCTTTTTTTTTTTTTCATCAATGGCAGAAAATATGATCTGTGCAGAAAGTGGAGACCCACCACCCACCACTATAGCCTCCCCCATAAGCTGTCTAACAGCCTTATAAGAAGGGTCTAGGACATTTCTAGTCATATTTCAAAGAGCAAACGCATCTACAGGAACATTTTCTGGCCCATGCAAAGTATAAAACAAGGATAGAAATTTAGACAGTCTTCCTCTGCTTTTTTTATTGTCTCTGTGGGCTAACATGTGAAATAACATTTCAATAAACATTTGTCTATTCTTAGATACAGAGAAACCCATTTTTCTAGAGAATATTCTTATTCATTCTGTACCCTCTTCACCCTGCCGGCAGTTAGGCAGGTACAATCCTAACCGCCCAGCATTACTGTCTCAAATTATTTACCCTTCAGATTTATGAGCAGGATCTAAAGCGTCCCTAATCATGTTCCATAGATAAAAGGTGTCTGTGGGGACTTTTTCTGGGCCATGCAAAGTGTAATAAGTTTTTACCTGTTTCCCTATCTTTTCCCAGGTATCTAGGTTACCAGTGTCCTCTTCTGGAAACCAAGGACATTGCTCTTGTACAAATGTACAAAAGGATTGAATACTAGCCTTCTTAACTTTAATTCCTCTTTTATTTAACAATTGCAAGATTACTCCTATATAGAGTTGTCATTCTTTTGATTCGTTGTTACCCGTGTCAGTGTTTTCTGTCTTCAAGGGAAGATTCAACACTACCCACTCTTCCTCACCCTATGTATCTTATGCAGGGGGGTCTGAAGCACTCTAAGTGGGGTCCAAGCCATCCAGAAAACTGGACAGTGGGGAGACTTAACTTCGGGTTCGTATTCCGGGTGCCATTTGCCAGGGTCCAGCCCCAGCAGGATCCAGGGATACCCTCAGGATGAACGGCGTCGGCAAGAGAGAAAGTAAAGGAGAGAAAAAGAGGCTTATATTCCTTGGTTTACACAGAAATCCAATAAAGCCCCTGGCACGGGACTTGCTCTGTTCATGGAGGCCACAGGTGCCCTCTCGATGGAGTGAAGATGCAGAGTGTCTTCTCGATTGGGTCTTAGAAGCCCGGTCAAAAAAAGTGAACTTAGAGAGCCTCTGTGCTCCACGGAATCTTCCTGAGAAAAAGAGCGAGAAAGAGAGAGAGAATGACATGGGGAGACACAGCTTAGGGGAAACGGGTCTGCAGCTTTATTTTCAAAAGGGGCTTTTATACCCTGAGTTACACATTTCCAGGAGTGAAAGATACAAAGTCATGCAGAGTCAGTTCAACATTCCATCAGTTTTACCTTTATTGAAACCAGGACATTGTCTGCATAACTTTCCACAAACAAGGGTCTTATGTTATGTACATTATCTTCTGGCCCTGTGGCCTGTTAACGTTTTGTAACTCTTTCTTGATAAAGGTTGGTCAACCAGAAAACCTGCTTTCCCTTTATCTTTCCAGTCTGCAGTCCCCTTCAGGAAACAGAGCTACATTCTTATGGAGCAAAGGTGCAATGGGTTACAACAAAGAAAGAACTTATTAACTCAAGGGTCTTATGTTGCTAATGACAAGGCTACTGCTTGTTTTTCTTGCATACCTACTATACTAGCTAATGCACTCCCAGGTGCACATTGGGTAAAGGACAAGGAAACTTGGTAGCAAACATTGGCTCAACAATGCAGTATTATTCTAATAAAGCTTTTTTTTTTTTTTTTTTAATCACTCGAAGGTTACGCATGGGGTGTTGTGAACAATCATGTGTGTTAGTTGCAAGAGTGTGGATAAACCTGCCAAGCAAGCTAAAATAGTAACAGAGGGGTTAGAATTGAAATGCTCCTTTCAAGGCCAGGAGACTTATTAACTAGAGCCTTAAGTTGATTTTCTTCAGAGAATGGTGGTCAGGGAGAGACCCCCTGTTAATGTCAGAAGAATTGGTGAAAGGCATAATATAATAAACATTAGACAAACAGATTTTGGTTTTGGGGCAGATGCTCCAGCAGGTCCAGGGGATCCCTCGAGTCCTGATCCACCTTTGCCTGTCAGGTCTTCTCTGCATGCCCTTTGTCATGCATGGGATCTCCTGTGGTGGCTCCTGACAAACGTGGTTCTGTTCTTCATGTGAGAACACATCTCAGCCTGCCTGGTCGCCCAAGGCAACCAGGGGCCGGGAGCAGCAAGAGGATCAAGCTAAGTCATCCATCCTATAGTCCTGATACCCAATATATGTGTTCTACAAAGAGTAAAAATAGTGATGTTTCAAACTGGAACACTGCAGGTAGCAGGTGCTTATGCTGCAGTTCTGGTCCCTCACTGAAAGCGCACAAAAAAGGCAAAGCTTGCTCATGCTCATGGCAAGGTCAGGGAAAGTATGTCCGGCACTTGAGAAGGATGGAAAGGCCCTTGTAGCCGGGTGGTCAAGGCGTTGTGGGGCCACCCACTGTGGCTTCTGTGTCTGGGGTTGCAGCCTGTTCTTTGTCTTGGAACATCTGAACTCTCACTGGTTGCCCCCAGGCACTTTCCTCCTGCCTCTCCTTTCTGCCAGGCATCCTTGGTGCACCGTTGTGACTCCACTTAAAACTTGCTCGCTCAGTGAGATAACAGGGATAGGTACACTGGCTTCAGTGCTTATGCTGGCTGGAGTCTATGTACCTTTCTCCAAGACTTCCATGCTTTGCTATTCAACTTACATTACCTGGTTAGGTCAGTTCCGACAGCTCATACTCATAAGCGTACTGGCAGGTGGTTCTGCACGCACGTGTGTGTATACACGGTAACATCCCTGAGAGGAAACTTGCACATATGCAGAAGTACACACTTTCTTCTCCAGGAACATGAATAATGGTAAGCACCCAACTTTCTTTGTCCTGGTTATTTCCTTTCACTTGTTCATCGATCATGTCAGGTTGCACTTCTAACTCTGTGACTTAGCCCCAAGAGTGCTTGAACCACCCAGGCCTCACTGATTTACTAAATGCCAAGACTCCCTTTCAGTTGCTCTCATTAGGCCAAGGTAGGTATTCATACAATCACGTATACCTGCTTGCCTACACAGCTGAAGTGCCAATGTAGCCCGTCCCAAAGATATCCAAGATTGTCACCTGGAAGGCAGGGTCCCTCTGAGTGTCACCTGGTGCAGATCCCCTATGACAAAATCAGAGAATCTGCTCCAGAGTGACTGCTAGAATCCTCCTTCAGGTTCAGACGCACACCTTTGCCCCTCTAGACCCCACACGCAGGGGCATGAACCCAGAGGAAAGAAGGAATTCATGTCAGGACTTTCAGCACGAGCCCTGAGGTATCTTTGGCAGGACTGCTATCGCCTAGACCCTGGGCCCTGAAAACCAGTAGGCTTCAAATTGTCCCCAGGGGCTTCCCTGTTTCCTGCTCTCCCGAGTTCCCTTGGGACATGCATTAAGCCCACCATCCTTGCTTCCTCCCTGTTCCCTCCCTCACAGGCACATCCCGGCAGAGGGCCACACACGTGCACCCACCCTGTGCTTTCTTTGCCTACCTGCACTGCCAGGGAGGGTGGAAGTGCCTGGAGGCATGCCACCCTGTCTCTCCTAGAATGCTTCTGGTTTTGCACAAACAGCCTACCTTAGCTTATCTTGCATTTTGTGTCACATCGTGCCAGTGTGTGCCACCCGCATGGAGAGAGCGTGCTGGCTGTTGGGCTGATCCTGGGCAGCACAGGCCCAGGACCTTCCTGGTTCTCCTCACGTGTGTGGAACAAGTCTCCAGTGCAGCAGGAAATCTGTGCCTCTTTCTCCTTCAGATCTCTGCCCTTTTCTGCAGGACCTTAGTCTCCTCACCATCCCAGTCCTGCCGTAGCCACATCCAACATTTCCACAGGCCGGCCCACATGCCTGTAAACTGAGGACTCCACAGCCAGTGGTTTCAAAGCCCTACCCTACCTGATTTATCCTGGGTGAATCCTCAGACTATGCTCCCCCTCTTCCCGGTCCAAACACACACAAAACATGGTAGAAATGGTGAGCATGTTTTTGTATTTGGTCTAATTGCAGATTTCTGGAGCCACAGTCCAGAGTTATCACTGGCCGTCCTTTCATCGTTCCCATCCTGTACACGGTCACTGTCACGGTCACTGCAGAGATACGGTGACCAACCACCCTTAGACTGGGGACGCCTCATGCCTCCTCTTATGGTTGCTTGGCACCTCCCTCCTGTCGCCTTCATCTCTGCATCTGCCCTGGGCCAGACACACACACACACACACACACACACACACAAACACAGCCGACACAAGCACACACATGTATACACACACATGCTCGGCCTGGGGACACAAATGCAAACAGGAAACACAGGTGTTTCAGAAGCCTGTGTTCCCAGTTTGTGTTTGTGTCTCCGTGCCAAGCTCATGTGTGTATATAAGCATGTGTATATATGTATACACATGGAAGAATGTGTATCTTAGAAGAATCTTCCCTCCTGGGGTAGTACTTCAAGGGATCGTCCCACTCATCTTAGCTGATGATCTGCTGGCAACACAAGCGATGTCAGCCCTGGGCTAACCAGGATGCGAACCCTCCCATGAGCAGCCAAGAACTCCAACATCAATCATCAACTGTATGCAGGACCAAAACAACTCCGCCTCAGCAATCCTGTTTGTTTCTGGGCAGTTGTGGTCTGACAACCATTTGAGAAAGTTAAGGCACCTGGTGTCCAGCCTGTGGCTTGGTCCTCCCTGTTCAAAGTCCCAGAACCAATGGACTGGTGTGGAACAATGTGCCCTTTACCTTGCAGAAAGACAGGGGAGACAGGTGCGAATCCTGCAGGTGGATCATCCACACCCTTTCACACCCACAGTCATCACCCCAAGGAGCCACGTTTTACCGGTGATGTCAAGGTAATACTCCTTAATGATCACTGTGTTCAAGAAGTAGGGGTGGTCCTGAAAGGAAAAGATCAGCTTGCTGTGGGACCAGGGATGGCTCGCACCTGTACCTGCTAGGATAGGGAGAAGGGAAAAGGTGCAAGCTTCTAGGGGCCTCAGTTTGCCTCCCATTAACAGCTTCTGTGGAGCCTCTCCAAACTCTTACAGTGTAGAAACATGGATAACATGATCCTCCCACTGCCCACCAAGTCCCATACCCACCCGCCTCAGTCTCCCTCACTGACCTTCAAGTTGATCATGTAGCCGAGAAAGTCTTGTTCTTGGTCGCTGATTATGACAGAAACTTGAGGGTGGGTCATAATCTGCTTTAGGTCAAGCCATTTAGGCCACATGGTAGGCCAAGAAGAGCCAGGAACATCAGCCCTAGTCTGGGGTAGAAGAAGGACACTGAAACAGGCATCGTCAAGGATGCTGGGCACTTCCGCTTGACCAGCCACCACTGATGTCCTCAAGTCCTGCATACAGGCTCATGGCTCTGGGTTCCTTGTGGTGTTCTGCATCTGAGGGGGTCTGCATTCCATAAGCAGGGACTGTTTCTGATCACTACTCTTCTCCAGACCTGTGCATGCTGGGTAGTGGCATGTCACTGCTTATATGGTCAGACTTGTAGTCGTTGTAACAAATCATGTCCAAAAGCAAAGGAGTTGCTATATGTTTGCGTATGTGTACGTGTGTGTGTGTGTGTGTGTGTGTGTGTGACTCCCATGTCTCAGTTATTTTTGGGATCATCCACATTTACAACTATAACTGTCTGCCGAGGCTGCTGTGATGTACTGTCTCTAGTCATTCCTGACTTAGAGGCCTCAGAGCTGCTCCTCCTCAGATGCAGGCCTGAAGTAGACACACAAAGTCATGGCTGTGACACTTACAGGTGTGGCCCTGCCCAGACTCTACTCAGTTTTGCCTTTGGAGCCTGCCAATTGCCCAGGACCACACTTCCTTCAGGGTCCACCAGCACCCATCCTGCGCCTTTGCCCCCACCCTCCTCCTGCTCCTGGCTCTGCACCTCTTCCTCTTCCTGAGCAGCAGAACCCAAGGAACTGCAGAAAGGATACCACTTTGGCCTAGAAGCCAGGGATGCACTGGATGATGGCGCTCCTCCGATCCAAGTCACGCTTCCTCCTCTGATGGCTCTTGCACATGAACCAAACATAGGCCCTACGGTTTTTCTCATGCTCAGAGCTCAGTTCCACTTGCAGGCGGCCAGCACCTGCAGCACATCTAGCACCAGAATCTCATTCAGGCCTCCAGGCCTTTCTTTGCCCTGCTTCTCCAAAGTCTTCTCCTTCAGCTCCTGAGAGGACCCCTGTTGCTGCTCCTCATCTGCCAAAACCTCCACTTCCTCCATGATGTCTTCCACAAGCAGCTGGAACACCCGCCTAATCCCCGCCACATCTCCGTCCACCAGGGCCCTACCATCCTCTGCTGCCTCCACTCTAAAGAGGGTGCATCTTCTCCTGGCATGACAACTGGTGGCTGCAAGGTCCCAGCTGTGCACAGCATCACAAATGCAGGCTGTGGGGCTCCATCCCCCTGAGCACCCAGGCTCACAACTAAGAAGGTCCAGGGTCCCAGGATGCTCCCACATTACTCTGATCACCTCTCACGCTCCTCTTGGCCCTGGCCATGACCCCAGGCTGTGTCTGATGTGAAAGGACGGGCCATAATAGCACCAAAGCAAGTGGTGTGAAATGGCAGCCCAGGCTGCAGTAAACCTGTGGGGCTCACTTGCTTTTTCAGTGTGGGGAGTGAGAGGCATGGTCGAGAGGCAGGGGCTGGTGTGTGTGGGGTGGCCTGAGGCTGAAGAAAGGGGTGGTGGACAGCCCAGGACAGGGTGAATGGGCCCTGGGACATCAGCCAAACAGGCAGGGCCCTAGGCTGTGAGCCACGCACAGGCTGCTGGCCCAAATCTAGGCCAATGGCTGAGAGGGTAGTGGACGGCACCCTTATGGACACACCCCTAGGACGGAGGGCATCTTCCGTGGTTCTTGGGCTCCAGCTCCACCAAGTGGCCAGATTCTGCTCCAGGGAGCTAGCAGGTTTTGCATCTGCCGCTACCCTATGTGTTGTCATTGACCTGCGTCTGGAACTTCCAACTACGTGTTCCTGCTCCGCAATCCAAACAACACACTCCTGTGTCCCACAGGACCTTCAATAACTGGGAGCTCTCCCTGAGTATCCAAGGGATATGCAGGGGTGCCAAGGGGCTGGATACTTTTCTTCAAGGGACAGAGAGCCTGTTGCTGTCCAGATGCTAGGGGAGTAGGGAAAAACCCCACTGTTTGCTACAGTTGATCTCCACTGTTCGGGAACACCAGAGCCTTAGGGTACAGAGCTCACTCTGTGTCTCTGTATCTTTGCTTCTAGCATAGCCCTGTGTGTCGGGCAATCCCGTGTGTGTAGCAGGCGCTGGTGTCTGTGTGTCTCCGTCTCTCTAAGTAGTGCTGTTGCCCTTTGGCACTGTCTGGACACCAGCGCTCATACGAAAACTTATCCTTGGCATGAAGGCAAGCCTTCTCCTCCTGGAGTGAGTTGCGCTAATGGGAGATCAGACTTTATTTTAATTTAAATTTATTTATTTTAATTAGAGGCTAATTACTTTACAATATTGTATTGTTTTTGCCATACATCAACATGAATCTGCCACGAGTGTACATGATCAGACATTTTCAGTCCACACGTTCAGAGAGTGCTTTCTCAAACTTGAAAGCCAACAGTGGGCGGTCACTGCTGAACCTCAGAAGGGGTTGGGTTACCCTCCCTCCCTCGCTGGACAGACATGAACACTGCACAGGTTGCAGCGTCGTGGCCACACTTTGCACAGAGGGAGAAATGGGGCATGCTCTGCCTGGCATGAGGAAACTCCCTGAATCTTGTTCGAACGCCTACCAGTGAGACACTAAGGACAACTCCCTGTTAAGTTCCATGAATCCCTGGTGCCCAAGACATGCAGGTCTGCCCATTTACCCTATCGAGACCCTTTCAAAATGGTTCTGTTCTCCATGTGAGAACACATACCAGCCTGCCCAGTCACCTAATCCTGTGGGGCTGGGAGCAGCAAGAGGATCAAGCTAATCCATCCATCCTATAGTCCTGACCCCCAATATATGTGTTCTTCAAAGAGTACAAAGAGTGATATTTCAAACTGGAAGACTATGCAGGCAGCAGGTGCTTATGCTGCAGTGCTGGTCCATTTCTGAAACCTCAGAAAAAAGGCAAGGGGTGATCATGTTCATGGCAAAGTCAGGGAAAGAAAGCCCAGCATTCGAGAAGGATAGAAAAGCCCTTGTAGTTGCATGTCCAAGGGGCTGTGGGGTCACCCACGACAGCTTCTGTGTCTTGGGATTGCAACCTGTTCTACGTCTCAGATCCTCTGCATTCTTACTGGTCACCCCCAGGCACTTTCTTCCTGCTTCTCCTTTCTGCCAGGTATCCTGGGGACACTACTATAATTCCACTTAGAAATTGCTCACTCAGTGAGATAACAGGGATTGGCACTCTGGCTCCAGTGCTTCTGATGGCCAGAGTATGTACCTTTCCCTATGACCTTCATGTTTTTGCTATCCAAATTCCATCACCTGATTAGGTCAGTTTCTACACCTCATACTCACAAGCATACTGTCAGGCGCTTTTCATGCACATATACACACACATGCGTGTGTACACACTAACATCCCTGAAAGGAAACTTGCAAATATGCAGAAGTACAAACTTTCTTCTTCAGGAACATCAATTTTGGTAAGCATTAGACTTTCTTTGTCCTGGTTATTTTCTTTCACTTTCTCATCAATCATGTCAGGTTGTACTTCTAACTCTGTGACTTAGCCTCAAAGGTTACAAAACTTTGGCATTTGCTCCTGACAGGAACCGATCTGCGGAGCATAGGTCAGGGTTGGAAGTGCTCGCCCTGGACAGCTGAATGACAAGTGCCTGCGATCTGCATTCTCCCATCACCTCGGACAGCTTCACGGTACCAGTCATGCTGGCCTGATCCATTGCCTGTGCATTCTTTCAGGGGACGAGAAAACAAGGACGTCAGGGCTCAGCTGATTTGGAGAACTGCTTTCTGGGTATGCGCTTATCTAGGTCATTCCTAGTCAATGTTGTGTCCCTGTTGCTAGCCTACCACCCCAACATTCTGAGAGAGGCCCCCTGTTCTTTCTACCTGTGTAGCTTTCTGTGTGCACCTGTCTACCTGTGCCTCCAAGCACTATCTCCCTTTAGCAGGAAAAGGCCAAAGAGATGCCCGAGCCTCCAAGGGCCCCAAGAGTCTGTGAGAGGCCTGGGTGTGATCCAATATGTGAAGAAGGTGCACGTATAGAGAGGGTCTCTTCTGATACAAGGCATGAAACCCGAGACCATAATGGTAAGGTGGCATTCCTACAGGTGGTCCCTTCTATTTATTCCTACCCAGACCCAGGAGTCCCCAAACAGATGATGACCTGGGAAACCTGCCCTTTCTGGGCCCACAGCTCATGCCTCCCTTGGGCAGATAGCAGCTTTTCTATCTCAAAAACACCAAGAGGGCTTGATTCCACCCAGGCCTCATTGATTTGCTAAATGCAAATACCCTCTTTCAGTGGGTTTCATTAAGCCCAGGTAGGACTCCCTATAGCCAGGCATCCCTGCTTACCTACACAGCCCATGTGCCAAAAAAGCCAGTCCAAGATGGTCAGATTGCCTACAACAAAATCAGATTGCCTGCACCTGGTGCAGATTGCCTACAACAAAATCAGAGATTGTGATCCAGAGAGACTGCCAAAATCCTCCCCCAGGTGCAGACACACACCCTTGCCCCTCAGGCCCCCAAAGCCAAGGGCAAGACCCAGAGGAAAGAAGGAATTTATGTCAGGGCTTTCAGCACGAGCCATGGGGTATTTGGCAGGATTGCTATTGCCTTTCCCCTGGACCCTGAAAACCAGCAGGCCCTGAACTGCTCCCAGGGGCTTTCCTGTCTCCCACTCTCCTGACGTCCTTGGGACATGCAATAAGCTCACCATCCTTGCTTCCTCCCTGTTCCCTTCCTCATAGGCACACCCCGGCAGAGGAGCACACACCTACACCAACACCTGAACTTTCTTCACCTTTCTGCACTGCCAGGGAGACTGAAAGTGCCTGGGGGCATGCCACACTCACACCTTGTCTCTCCTAGGATGTCTGTGGTTTTGCATGGAGAGTCTACCTTAGCATGTCTCTCATTTTGTGTCACATCATGCCAGTGTGTGCTACCCTTATGGAGAGAAGGTGCTGGCTGATGGGCTGATCCTGGGAAGCACTGGCCCAGGACCTTCCCGGGTCTCCTTCTCACATGTGTAGAACAAGTCTCCAGTACAGCAGTCAATCTGTGCCACTTTCTCCTTTGGGTCTCTGTCCTTCTCAGAAAGACCTTAGCCTCCTCAACCATCCCAGGTCCTCTGTATCCACATCCACCATTTCCACAGACCGGCCCATGTCCTGACAGACTGTGGGCTCCACAGGCAGTGGTTTTAAAGCTCCACCGACCCGATTTGCCCTGGGTGAATCCATAGACCATGTACCTGCTCTTCCTGGTCCAAACACATACAAGAACACGGTAGAAATAGTGAGCATATTTTTGTATTTTATCTCATTGCAGATTTTTGGAGCCAAGGTTCTGAGTTATCTCTGGCCATCCTTTCCTCATTCCCATCCTGGACAGGGTCACTGCGGAGATAGGGCGACCAACCACCCTCAGACTGGGGACGCCTTGTGCCTCCTCTTCTGATTGCTTGGCATTTCCTCTCCTGTCGCCTTTATCTCTGTTTTTTCCCTGGGCTGGACACACACACACACACACACACACACACACACACACACATAAACTCAGGTGACACAAGCACACACGTGTATACACACATAGGCTTGATACGGGGACATAAATGCAAACAGGGAACACAGGTGTTTCAGGGGCTGAAGACTCCCATGTCCAGCAACGTCGGAGATGGCGTTAGTAGGCACCATGTACTTCACTTCGAGCTCTCTGTCCACTTCCTCCCTGAGAATTTCTGTATTTTCTGAAGGCAGCCTGAAGCCTCTCCCAGTGCAGCAATTGTGGTCATGGCGAAACGCTGATTGGTGGATATACAAAATCACAGAAGATCCCAAAGTCAGCACACAGGTGCACTGGGACCCTGGAGAGGATGCCCTTTCAATGATAGGCCTTCCCAGGGTAAGGTGCCCAGGCAATCTTAAAATCAGTGAGCAACAGGAGGCTGGGGATGGCAGGACCCAAGGAAGGATGATTCTGACAAAGATATGTAATTCACCCTGCCTCTAGTAGTATCACCTAGGACTCTCGCACTGCAATCACAGCTAAATTGAGGGAGACTTGCTTCACTCATGGACACACGGAGTCCCCAAGCTCCCAGTCTCAGCAGGTCATCTGCTACATGCATGACCCAGAATCTGGCTCCACAGACAGCTTGCATGTGCCTAAGAATCCCCATTTGGGAAAGGACAGTGTCCCGGCCACTACACGGCTGTCCCTACAGGGTCCACCTGCAGACCCCTTCACCACGTGTGTTTCTGTCAGTTACCACTCATGGTAGAACCTTCCTTCCTAGGGTAACATTTCACAGGATCGTCCCCCACGTCTTTGCCAATGATCTGCTGGCAGCACAAGCAAGATCAGCTCAGGGCTGACCAGGCTCCCAACCCTCCCGTGAGCATCCATGAACCCCAACATCAATCACCACCTGTATGCAGGCCCAAAGCAAACCCACCTCAGCAATCCTGTTTGATTCTGGGCAGTAGTGGCCTGACAACCAGTTGATAAAGTTAAGGCTCCTGATGTCCAGCCTGAGGCTTGTGCTCCTCATTCAAATTCCCAGAACCAGTGAACTGGAGTGGAATAACATACCCTATAACCTGTAGAAAGACAGGGGACACAGGGGCGGATTCCTCAGGTGGATCATCCACCTTCTTACACACCTACACTCACCACCCTGGAGCCACGTTTTACTAATGATATCAAGGTAATACTCCTTAAAGATCACTGTGTTCCAGAAGTAGGGGTTGTCCCAAAAGGAAAAGATCAACTTGCAGTGGGACCTTGGATGACTCCGCACCTGCACCTGCCAGGATAGGGACGATGGTAAAGGTGCAAGCTTCTAGGTGCCTCAGCTTGCCTCCCAAGCAGGCATTAACAGCTTCCACGATGCCTCTCCAAAGTCTCACAGTGCAGGAACATGGCTAACACAATCCTCCCACTACCCACCAGGCCCCATACCCACCCATCTTCAGTCCCCCTCACTGACCTCCAAGTAGATCTTGTAGCTAAGAAAGTCTTTATCTTGGTTGCTGATCATGACAGAAACTTGAGGGTGGTTCATAATCTGCTTTAGGTCAAGGAGCCATTCAGGCCACATGCTGGGCCAGAAGATCCAATAGCAACAGTCCTAGTCTTGGGTGGAAGAAGCACACTGGAACAGGAGTTTCCAACGATGCTGGGTACTTCCACTTACCCAGCCACCACTGATGTCCTCCGGCCCTGCCATACCATCAGACACACTCATGGCTCCATGTTCCCTGTGGTGTTCTGCATCTGAGGTGGTCTGCATCCCCCAACCAGGCGCTGTTTCTCACACCTACTGTCCTCCTCCTGACTTGTGTGTGCTGGGTAGTGTCATGTCACTGCTTACCTGGTCAGGATTTGCAGTCCCCATTGCACACTGTGTCTTCAAGCAAGGGGGTGGTGTGCCTGTGTATGTGTGTGTGTGTGTGTGTGTGTGTGTGTGTGTGTGTGTCTTCAACAAGAAAGCCCTGGGTCTTTGACCTGCTTCCTGTCTTCACAACGGATGGTAGGAATGTGTCTAAATTCTTCTGGCACTCAGAGCAGAAGAGAACAGCAGCCCCTTCCAGTTCCACCTTGCTTGTGGACCACTTTGTGCCTTTTCACTGCACTAGTGAGTGCAACTACAGTGTCTCTGACTGATGGGCATGGGTCTTGGGACTCCTGCTGTCTCAGTTTTTCCTGGGATCATCCACATTTACAACAATAATGGTCTCTGGTGGCTGCTCTGGTGTACTGTCTCTGGTGATTCCTGACCTAGATGCCTCGGGTGCTGCTCTTCTCAAATGCAGGCCTGAGGGAGACCCCCAAAGTCATGGCTGTGACACTTACATATGTGGCCCTGCCAGTCTCTTCTCAGCTGTGCTTTGGAGCCTGCCTCTCCCCCGGACCACACTTCATTCAAGGGTCTCCCACACCTTCTCTTTTCCATTGCTCTGTGGTCTCACCTGTTTTAGCAGGATCTTTAGCACAACCATCTTGAAGGTGTTTTTGCCATTCTTTAATTTGGCTATAACGCTCACAAATTTTAACAGCACAGTAACACAATTTTTCTAATGTGCAAACTTTCTAAAGTTTGGTGAGCTCTTGGTGAGTTTCTTGGTTTCAGTCAGAAAGCCCTGCATTACTCTTAAGGCTGTAGAATCTTCTGAAACTGAAGGAAAGACTACAAATATTGCAGACTAATTTGATCATGATACATTTTTCTAAAGACTTAAACAGTTTCTTCTTCCCCGCCACCAAAAAAATTACCGCTAACTCCTGAAGATCTTCATGCTTTTATTGTGGGAATATGGTAGAAATGAGATTTCTCAGTGCCTCGTAATTTCATCAGTAAGCTTTTCTGAGGTGAAAAACACATTGGAATTAGTTTTTAAATTAATTGTCCTAGATACAGCAATCAGGGGAAAAGGAAATAAAAGGAATACAGATTGGAAACAAATGAATATTACTGTTAGAAGATGGCATGACCCTCCACACAGTGAACACTAAGGATGCCAGCAGGAAATTACTCGAGGTAATCAATAAATAGAGTATACCTGCAGAATACAAAATTAATACTCAGAAATCGCTTTCATTCTGATACACCAGCAATGAAAAATGAGAAAGAGATATTAAGGAAAGTATCCCATTCACCGTCCAACGAAGAGACTCAAATGTTTAGGAATATATTCCCCAAAGAAAAAAGCAAGGACCTGGTACAGAAAAATATAAAACCATGTTTAAAGAAATCAAAGATGGCACAAATAGATGAAGAGGTATACCATGTTCTTGGATTAGAAGAATCAATATAGTGACCATGAGTATACAACATAAGGCAATCTATTGGTACATTCATTCACCATTGATATTCTTGGATTCAACTGTGGAATCCCTATAAAAAACACCAATGGTGTTTTTCACTAAACTAGAACAAATAATTTCACAATTTGTGTGGAAACCCAAGAGACCTCCAATGAGCAAATCACTCTTGAGAAACAATGGAAACAGAGGAATCAGCCTTCCTGAGTTCATACTATACTACAAAGCTACAGTTATCAAGATAGTAAGGTACTTGGCCAAAGACAGAAATACAGATTAACGGAACAAAATAGGAAGTCCAGAGATGAAGCCACACACCCAAGGCCACCTTGTGTTTGACAGAGGGGGCATAAATATGCAACGGGGAAAAGACAACCTCTTTAACAAGCTGTTCTGGAAAAACAGGTCAACCACATAAAAAGAATGAAATGTTTTCTAATGGCACACACAAAAATAAATGCAAAATGGATTAAAGACCTAAGTGGAAGACCAGAAACTATAAAGTTCTTAGAGAAAAACATAGGCAGAACACTCTCTGAGAGAAATCACAGCAAGATCTTCTCCTCTATGTCCCATCTCCCAGAGTAATGGAAATAAAAACAGAAGGAAACAACAGTGACCGATTGAAACTTATAAGCTTGTGCAGAGTGAGGGAAACTATAAGCAAGGTGAAAAGACAGCCTTCAGAACTGGAGCCAATTACAACAAATCAAACAACTGCCCAAGAGTTAATACCCCACATATACAAGCAGCTCCTGCAACTCAATACAAGAAAAACAAACAACCTGATCAAAAAGAGGGCAGAAGAACTAAACAGACATTTCTCCAGAGAAGATATACAGATGGCTAATGAACACAGGACATATGCTGAACATCACTCATTATCAGAGAGATGAAAGTCAATACCACAATGAGATGTCATCTCACAGTGGTCACAATGACCATCACCCAAAGTCTCAAACAAGAAACACTGGAGAGGGAGTGGAAGGGTAACCAGGTTACACTGTTCGTAGGAATGAAAACTGGTATAGCCACAATAAACTGTATGATTTCTTAAAAACCTGGAAATAGAACTGTCGTATGACCCAGCAATCCCACTGCTTACATACACCTCAAGGAAAGCAGAACTGAAAGAGACATGTGTACACCAACATTCATCCCACGAATAATTACAATAGCTAAGACATGGGAGCAATCTAGATATCCACTGCAGATGAATGGGTAAGAAAGTGGTGGTATATATACACGATAGACTATTACTCAGCTGTGAAAAGGAATGCATTTGAGTCCATTCTAGAGAGGTGGGTGAAACAGGAGCCTGTTCTACAGAATGAAGTAAAGTCAGAAGGAGAAATACAAATATTGTGTAGCAATGCATATGTATGCAATTTGGAGAGGTGGTCACGATGATCCTACATGCAGGGTAGTAAAAGAGACAGAGATGGAAAAAACAGACTTTTGAACTCTGTGGAGAGGGCAATGGCGAGATGATTTGAGAGAATAGCATTGAAACATGTACATTATCATATGTAAACAGATAACTGGTACAAGTTCAGGGCATGATGCAGGGCACCCAAAGCCAGTGCTCTGGGACAACAAAGAACAATAGTCTGGGGAGTGAGGTGGGAGGAAGGTTCTGGATGTGGGAACACATGTGTACTGGTGACTGACTCTTGTTGATGTAAGGCAAAAAGTAACCCAATATTGTAAATTGAATATCTTCCCATTAAAATAATTTGAAAAAATGAAAAGGTTGCTTTCTGAAATTTCAGTGTTGGGGGTCCATGGTACAGCATATCTTCTGAACCTATGTAACAATGTCTGATTTGAATGAGGGCAGTGTCAAATTTTGACGCCAAGGACTGGGTTCCAATACTCTAAAGTCGTACAAAACAGAACTGCTAAGTTTCCATTAAAATATTACTTTGTACTCCCCTCCAGGGCATCTTACAGAATGTTTCAAGTGACTGGAGAGGAAACAAAATTGATCACTCACTTTTAGCACCAATTAATGTGGGATATTCAATTTTGAATAAAATTTCTAGGCCTGAAAAAATTTACCTATACAATTTCTACATGACATGCATCAAAATAATTCTTCCATGGAAGATTGCACATAAGCAACTCAAGATGAAACACTATGACTCACAGTTACTAAACAGTGAGAATAAAATGTGTTGTCACCAGTGTGTCACTTCATTCAAGTTCTTACGTCAAAATAGTACAAACTGGCTTCTCAACAACGGAAAGTTTCACTTCCAGTCATGGGAAGTCTAGGATCAGTGTGCTGGTAGGGTTAGGGTTCTGATGTAGATCCTCCTCTGATTTGCAAACTGCTGAGTTCTTGCTGCCTCTGCTCATGGCGAGCCCTCTGAGGTCTCCTTGATATGCGGAGAGATTTCTTTCCCAACGGTTCCTCTTTGGTGGCAGAAGGACATCCCAGAGGGCCTTCTTTCCAATACTATCATCTTCTGGGGTAAGGGCATCAGTATACAATTTTTAGAAAGATAAAAACAAACAACAACAAGAACAACAAAACAAGCATACAACAATCAGACCATGACAACTAACGAACACAATTTAAGTGTAGATTAAATCTTTGGACAAACCTGTATGTGTTTGTCCACAGAGAAATTTTTTCTGTTTGTCATGTGTGTGGATTCTGATATTTTTGGCAAAGGGTTGAAGAAAGATATGTAAAAAGACTAAATAACCAGGAAGAAGTTTTGATTATCCATGAAGTCAACTTTTCAAGTTTTTTCTTCAGCATACTAAAACTAATCCTCCATCTCAAATACATTCAGCATATAAGGGTTCAGGACCTCCACAGATGAAGCAGCACAAACCACATTGGTTACGTTTTTCTTGGATTTATTTATTTATACACTCAGTTTATAAACTTGGGAAAGAAAACTCTAGCAAAGTGAAATGAAACCATCTGAGGGTTTACTCCCCTTTTTATATTAGAGAAACTAGCTAAATGAGTATTCCATATAAATTCTCAAAAGAAATGTGTTTCAGAAATTACTTGACAAATGGTCTCTCACTACAAACGAGCATAATTGTATTGAGTTTAATGAACTAGCCCTGAACTTCATTTCATCTTACTACTGAGGATATATTCAAAGCACACTGCTAAAAAGCAAGGGTAGTATCTAAATTTGCAGGAAAATACACATGCACAAAAATACACCAGTGACAAAGAGTAAGACCAAAATACACTGTGTGCAACACTTTCTCAAATTTTTCAGTGGCTGTTCCTTCCTTTTCCCTTATCTCAGCTAACGGATAAATTTATGAAAGTCTTAGTTTATAGAATGCATTTATGAAATTAGATTTTCACTCAAACAACATAATTATATGATTCATCAAATTCAGCACTATTTGGTTACAATGCATATGACTTTTGAGAATGAAATGACATACAATCTATTTTATCTATAAAGGATCACCTAGTTATTTTATCCTTAATGGTTGTTATACTTGAGAAATATTTAAAATGCTAAGTAAAAACACTCTCAACAAACAGATCAAAACTTTCAATGTTAAGAAAACTGAGGATTACTTAGTCTAGAATTTCTGCAACTTCTAATCACATGAATTGAAAATTATGACTCCAATCTGTCTTCTGAAAGCTTCACTTTGGAAATGCCCTTCTTATAATAGTGGCAACACAAAATGATGAAAAGAATAGATGTTAGCAAATGGTATAAAACTACACTTAGGCAATGTCTGTAAGAAAATAGCCCGTTTTATTAACCTCAAATGCATATTTCTGCTTTCCTTAAATTCTATCAAAAATCTCAAGAAAATATCTAGATAAATGGAATATATAGAAAGACTCCCAAACAGGTGAGTTCATACTCGTCTTATGATGGGCAGATAATTTATTCAAAACATCTGTTAACTGGAGGCAAAACAGGAGAGGAATCTGTTCTCTTCTTTCTTTCTTCCCAGTGATTTCACAGCAGATATTTTGGTCTTTACCCCTAAGTTCCATTATATTGAAAGAACCAAGAGTTAACGTGTTTCTCAAAATAATTCAGCCTCATTAGTTTTTAAAAGAAATATGATAATTTAAAACAATGAAAATACACTGATGTTTCTATAAGGCACAGTGTGCTTTAAACTACATTCATACTGAAGTTTTACACTTCAAAACAGGTGATGACCAAAATTCAAACTTTAGCATGATCCTCAGACCTCTGAGTTCAATTCAGATCTGTAAGTGACAAGAATATTTGATCTACAGAAAAATTAATTCTTTTAATAATACATAAGGGATCTTCTTTATACTACTTAGAAAATAAATCGTTTTGAACTAAAGTTAAGGACACCAACCAGATTTTTTTCTCAATTCCTATCTGTTTTCACTGAATCTCTATGATCACCATGAGAACATCACATGTTATACAATTTTTTAATTTTTTAAATTAACTTATTCATTTTAATGGGAGAAGAAAATGGTAACCCATTTAGTATTCTTGCCTGGAGAATCCTGGGATCAGAGGAGCCTGGAGGGCTGCTGTCCATAGGATTGTACAAAGTCAGACATGAGTGAAGTGACTTAGCATGTATGCATGCATGCACTGGAGAAGGAAATGGCAACCCATTCCATTATTCTTGCCAGGAGAATCCCAGGCACAGAGGAACCTGGTGGGCTGCCATCTCTGGGGTCACACAGAGTCAGACACGACTGAAGTGACTTACAAGCAGCAGAAGCAGCATTCATTTTAATTGGAGTTTAGCATCTTATTTCCTCCTAAAGAGAGAAGGTGGTACTCAATCAAATTCTTCTGACTCAATCTGATCACAGGAGTGGCACTCTAGTAAATAAGTGGGATAACTGACTCTGGCAAGGACTGGGATTCTGACGTAAAACTGATAAACAAACAAAATTTCCAAACTAACGCAGACTTTTTTCATTACTATTGTCTTTAGTCTTTTCCCCAACTGAGCTGCTTGGTCACGGCTCCAGAAAGCTATTCTCTTTTCCTTCTAAGGACAAGCTTACCTCTGTGGGGCTTGGTATTCAAGTGTTCCCTTTGGTTAGATCCCTTGCTTTCAACTCCAGCTCAGTGGTGATAACCTTCAGGTCTCAAATAACATACTATGCAACCGGTGCATTTTACATTCTTACCACAGAAAATAACTGTCAGTTGTACCTCCACAGTATTAATTTAGCCACAAGGAATCTCTGGCAAAACTGAACAAAATGTTAGAGAGAGAGGACAGCACTTCTATGAAATCTGTTGTCAGCATTACAAATGACCTATAAACTACAAAGTCATCACTAAATAGACATCTACTTAATACACATTTCATTACTGGATTCTTTCTTTGTATATAATCATTTATACTTTCTGATTTGTAACTGATTCATAAAACCTGGGGTCCACTATTTCAAATACAAGTGCCTTTTTTTTTAAGCCAAGATTTAACTGACGTCTTTAAGATGTTCATTTTAACATTTACTTCATAACATAATTAAATTAACATGTAATTCATAACTCCAAATGCATAAAAGATGATGACAAAAACATCATAAATACAAAAAATAAAAATGTATGTTAGATTTTTACAGCCTCTAATAAATGATAGCAAAACTGAAACAGAAAAAATTTAAAAATATTTATTGATATTTCAACAATATTTTTCTAATCTTTTTTCATTCTGTAGTTCTCGTGTGCTTTAGAATGCATTACAACATCAGTAGTGTATTGGGCTTCCCTGGTGGCTCAGAGGAAAAATGTCTGCCTGCAATGCAGACCCGGGTTCCATTCCTGGGTTAGGAAGATGCCCCTGGAGAAGGAAATGGCAACCCATTCCAGTATTCCTGCCTGGAGAATCCTACAGATGGAGTAGCCTGGGAGGCTACAGTCCACGGGGTCGCAAAGAGTCGGACATGACTGAGCGACTTCACTTTCACTTTAGTAGAATATTATCATATGTTTAAAAATCTATAAAATATGAGAAAAAATCTGGTAAAACTTTCACCATTAAAGATACATATTCAAATTGTGACCATGCCGCCACAGGATGTGGATCATTATTTTCCAACAAGGAATTGAACTCATGAACCCTGCATTGAGAATCTTAAAACACTAGACCACCAGGATAGTGCCTTGGTTTTATTTCCAAAATGATTTGGAAATCTGTCAATGTATAATATGGACTGGTATGAACAGGATAGATGTGACACACTGAGTAGAAGATTGTAAACTGTATAATCTTGGTGAATATGTGATTGCTCACTTCAAATTAAAATTCACTTTGAGTATCTGAAAATGCTCTACATAAGAATGTTGGTGACTGAAAGATCTTGAAATCCATGTTCTAGGTCAGTGATCCACTTTAGACTTCCTAAAATCTGCTCCTGGAATTCTAAACTTCTGACTTAGTATTCAATCAAACACTCATTGATTCTTTTGCACGTTTGGTTTCTACAGTACATTTTTTACTACAGAAGTATCAAAAGAATAAGAAGAAGTCTGACAGGGCTTACAAGACTATAAGCCATACTGTCATTCCAATTACTTGATATGCCTGTCTAATAAGTCAAGAGATACAAATCAATAAAATGTTTACTTAAATACATCCATAACAGAAAAGTGAGGCATTTAAAACTCCTACCATCACTATTTCCTTACCAAGATAAACAACCATTTCCCACAAACTCCAAACCAAAAGTTTGTCCTAGAGTGATACCAGACAATTAATGTAACCCCTAAATCCATGAACAACAAAACAGGCCTTCATTTTAAGGATGCTTTGGAGTACACTGAAATTCCAATACTTCAGCAAGGTGGCTTCAGTTTGCTTTTCCTCTTTTAATATACCAGCCTTGGGAGATGATATATTTTAAAACTGTCTGCTAAACTTCTTACTACTATCACTTAGACCCCCTTGCCTAATAAAGTGTCATTATGGAGTACCCAGTGTCAGACCTAATTGATTGAAAAAAAAAAAAGGATCCAGAGAATTATAAAATTTTAGAAAATTTAGAAAGGTTGCTAAGCTGGCTTATGAATATTAATAAATATTCAAATTCATGGATGCATAATCCTCAATATATATTCAATTCAATGTTCAACCTTCTGAGACCAAAGACGGTGAGAGAATTGACTACTTTCATATATAAAACAGTAAAAGCACACATACACATGGTCCAGCCTGGACTTAATGTCTTCATCCTCACCTGCAGAGTCCTTAAACTGGATTTCATCATCATCTTCAGGATCAAAGGTGTCTGTTTCATTAAGTTCAGCTAAAAAAGAGTAAGAGCATAGTCTTAAAGATATAAAATCAAGATGTTACTAGATTAATTTTCTATTTAAAGAAATAATACTGGATTAATACTAAAACACTGAACTGTACAAGAAACTGCTTGGAATCAATCTTTGTTTCAACAGTTTTATTCCAGAAAAAATCTTCCTAACTACAAACATATCACAGAGAAAGAAACTCACAATGAAACCGCTAAAAGAAGTTCACTGGGACTACCCAGAAGGATGGTATGGGGAGGGAGGAGGGATGGTATGGGGAGGGAGGAGGGAGGAGGGTTCAGGATGCGGAACACATGAGAAATAAAGGAATAAATTATAAAAAAAAAAAAAAAAAGAAGTTCACTACCAAGTAAGTATTTATCTAATTCCCAGTTATCTTAGTATTTCTTAAACAGCCTATGCTGGGAGCCAGCACTGGAGATACCACCCATGACAACGTCATGTAGGAGTGGCCTGACGGGCAAGGCGAGTCAGTACTCGAGGGCCCCTGGATCTGCTTAAGCATCTACCCCAAAACCAAAATCTGTCTGTTTTACTATTTTATGACTTTCACCAAGTCCTCTGACATTTACGGGAAGCTATCCTCGACCACCTTTCTCTGAAAGAAATCAACTTAGAGCTCTAGTTAATACGTCTCCAGGGTATAATAGGTGTGTTCCAATTCAAATCCCTTGGATAGCTTTCTAACTTGCCTGACAGGTTTCTGGACTTTTACAACTACACATGTGATTGTTCAGTCTCCCAACCTCAAGAGGAACGGGAAGCTTAAGATATTCTAACAATGCAGAGCTTCTTGGGGAGTTAAAATTATTAGAATAGTACTAGTAGAGGATTTCTTTGTTGAGCTAATTTTGCGGCCAAGCTTCCATATCCCTTACCCACTGTGTCCCTGGGAATATATTGATTAATATAGTTGGTATATAGAAATACAAGTAGTAGCTTTGATGTTAACAACCATAGACCCTTGAGTTAATAAATTCTTTCATTGTTATCCCCCACTGCACCTTTTGCCCTATAGGAATGCAACTGTATCTAGTGCTTTAAGGGAGTGGTGCCAAACTTTAAGAAAAATCACCTTTGGAAAAAATAAGTTTTTCTGGTTGACTAACTTTTATCAGAAGAACAATGTTAGCAGGCCTCCTGGCCGGAAGATGATGTAAATCACCTAAAGCCTTTGAATATGATAAGTTTGCAGAAAGCCTGGTTTCGATAAGGGTCAAGGACTGCTGACCTTGCATGACTTTACACCCCCTATTATCCTGTATATACAACTTAGGGTATAAAAGCTCCTTTTGGAAATAAAGCTACGGACCTTGCTTATCAGGCTTGGTCTCCTTGTGTCCTTCTTGTTTCCTTTTCTCTCCTTTTATCCTCTGTTCTTCCTTCAGGATGACTAATTGGAGTGTGGGGGCCCTTTGAGACCACTTACCTGTCCAGGCTTCTAAGACCCATTCGAGAAGGTGACTAAAGTGGGGTACCTTCAGTGATTTGAGAGGGTGCCTCTGGCCTCCGTGGTCAGTGCAAGTCTGGTGTCACAGGCTTTATTGGCTTTCTGCGTAAACCAGTTAGATCAAGCCTCTTTCTCTCCCCTTTGCTATCCTTTCGCAGATGCCATTCTCCTGAGGGAATCCCTGGATCCAACAAGGGCTGGACCCCAGTAGGCCTAAATGTCATCAGAATCTTCACTCTTACTCAAAAACTCATGTGTTAGTGTGTTAGTCACTCAGTTGTGCCCAACTCTTTGTGACTGATGGACTGCAGCCCACAAGGCTCTTCTGTCCATGAGATTTTCCAGGCAAGGACACTGGAGTGCATTGTCATTTCCTTCTCCAGAGGATCTTCCTAACCCAGGGATCGAACCCTGATCTCTTGTCAGTAAAGGCAAATTCTTTACTGACTGAGCTACAAGGGAAGCTCCCCCCGCCACACACACACACACACACACACAAACTCAACTTTATATAATAAAATGCACTGTAATAGAATAAAAAAATTGCTTTCATGTTCAAAATGTGAGTTTAGTACACTTCCTCTTTTTTGTTACTAGAAACTTATTTTAATTGTTCCAAGCTTACTAGAGGAAGAATAAAATACTTTTGTCTCTAAGAAATAAAAGGGATTTATAAACACTGTCCACAAAGCTCTATGACGGTACTTTATATATTAAGAAAACCTGAATACTCTTTTCCGGAAAATCAATACCAGTACCATAAATGTTGTCCTCAATTAGCTGAAAACAGGTATGATCTTTTAAGAATTGTTTTTAAGAGTGCAAAAGAGGCATTCCTTTAACAATTATTATGTACAAGTCTAGGACTTGTGAGCTTTTAATTCCCCACCAAAAGAACATATATTAGGAAGAGAATCAGTTACTAAAGTTGTTAATATTCTGAAGTATTTAATACATACTTAAAGTGAATTTAAGCATCTATGCAAAAATACAGAAAAGAGAGAATTCTGAAAGGACTGTTTCACCTAAATACTAAGTAGCAAATACTATGAGAAGACAGGGAAATGTACTAACTTTGATATTAAGTACCATATTCTGGAAGCTTTCCATAAGCCTTCAGACTTCTAGGTTCATCTGCACTGTACTTTAAAATTACATCAGCTTTGTTGTCCTTGGAGAAAAACAAGGAAGGATCAAAACTGGTTATGCAAAGAATAATCAGTTGTCTCATAAATTCCTTTCAAATTAAACACACTTAAGAAAAACCTCACTATTCTCTCACCTTCCTTCTGTCATCTGCACACACACACACACAATCCTCATGACGAAGTTTGCATGCATGACCAAATAAGGGATAGGCTAGGAAAGTTACCTATACAATGCACTGAATCAAGGAAAGAAAAGGAAACACATGGGGGTGGCAATGTGGTCCTTGTCCACACTCTAAAACTGTAGTTCAAACTGAAAGTGGTATTACTACCCTAGAGAAACCTTTCTATAACCCATAGTTCTTAGAGTATTTACCAATTTGAATTCTCTGTGGTGCTTTAAAAAAAGATACCATATCTTCCTAAAACCTGACAGGCCTGAAGTGAAGTCTTTGTGTGTTTATGATGCAAATATGCCTGAGAATTACTGCCTTTTGGGAGTTCACTTTTCTCCATTTTAAAGAAGCTGAGTCACTGACAGAGGAAAACATTCTGAATGCTTACAATTAATCTAGAAAAGGCCTAAAGAAAGGCAACTGAAAATATCAGCCATAAAATTGCAGTGTAATACCAACCAACACTTCTAAAACTATAATGTGCACCAAAAACACATAGGTATTTTGTTAAAACTCTGAGTGTAACTCAGTAGTAAAGAGATAAGCTAATAACCTGCTCATACAATTCCATAAAGTAGTGATGTTGCTATTATTTTAAACTATGATTTGAGTACCAAGGGTTTGTAATTATCCACAACAGATTAAAAATCAGAAAAGCTATTTATGGCTATCACTTTACAGTTAGTATTTTAATCCCTTAAGGGATTAATATAATTGTGGTTACACTGCCCATCAGAGAATTTAACTGGGAATTAACTATTATTTGATCCATTTCTGGGGTTGTATGTAGTTAAACTAAAGTAAATGGACATGAAAATGATACAGTTTGATGGACAGATTCTATGTTTTTAGTCATCAAATACAAAACATGGAAAGGTTATCAATGGATCTTCCAGATCACAAAACATACAAATGAAAAAAAAATTGAGTAAAGTATCAGGATATAAAATAAACATACTTAATACACTTGTAATATTAACGTACCCATATTACCCAAAGTAATGTACAGATTCCATGTAATTCCTATAACAATTCAAGTAGCATAGTTCCCACAGACAAAGTTATATGGAACCTCAAACAACCCAAACCGCCAAAGCAATCTTGAGAGCTAACAAACACATGAAAAGATGCTGAACATCACTCATTATCAGAGAAACACAAACCAAAACCACAATGAAGTACCATTTCACGCCAGTCAGAATGGCTGCAATCCAAAAGTCTACAAGCAATAAATGCTGGACAGGATGTGAAGAAAAGAGAATCCTCTTACGCTGTTGGTGTGAATGCAACCTAGTACAGCCACTGTGGAGAACAGTGTGGAGATTCCTTAAAAACCTGGAAATAGAACTTCCTTATGACCCAGCAATCCCACTGCTATGCATACACACCAAGGAAACCAGAAATGAAAGAGACACATGTACCCCAATGCTCATCCCAGCACTGTTTCTAATAGCCAGGTCATGAAGCAACCTAGACATCCATCAGCAGATGAATGGATAAGAAAGCTGTGGTACATATACACAATGGAGAATTACTCAGCCATTATAAACAATACATTTGAATCAATTCTAATGAGGTGGATGAAACTGGAACCTATTATACAGAGTGAAGTAAGCCAGAAAGAAAAACACCAGCACAGTATACTAATGCATATATATGGAATTTAGAAAGATGGTAACGATAACTCTGTATGCGAGACAGCAAAAGAGACACAGATATATAGAACAGTCTTTTGGACCCTGTGGGAGAGGGAGGGTGTGATGATTTGGAAGAATGGCATTAAAACATGTATAATATAATATAAGAAATGAATCGCCAGTCCAGGTTCGATGCAGGATACAGAAAGCTTGGGGCTGGTGCACTGAGATGACCTAGAGGGATGGTGTGGGGAGGGAGGTGGGATGGGGTTCAGGATGGGGAACACATTTACACCTGTGGCAGATGCATGTTGATGTATAGCAAAGCCAATATTGTAAAGTAAATAATAAAAATAAAATAAATAAATAAAAAGAATAAACCTTGAGGACACACACTTCCTGCTTTTGAAACACAACTGTCCAAACAATATGACACTGGCATTCCACCAGTAATGCAGATCCTAGAACAAAACTACTCACTCAGAAATATAATTTTTCTTTTTTTTTAATGCTGAATTTATTTTTTTAATTTTATTTTATTTTTAAACTTTACATAATTGTATTAGTTTTGCCAAATATCAAAATGAATCCACCACAGGTATACATGTGCTCCCCATCCTGAACCCTCCTCCCTCCTCCCTCCCCATACCATCCCTCTGGGTCGTCCCAGTGCACTAGCCCCAAGCATCCAGTATCGTTACATTGAACATGGACTGGCATCAATTTGGGAGAATGGCATTGAAACATGTAAAATATCATGTATGAAACGAGAAATATAATTTTTCAAAACCACTCAACTAATACTTATGAAGTGAACCAAGATCACAGTGTAGAAAAGATATCCTCTCCAACAGACAGGACTGGAAAAACAATACTTAATGTAAAAGTAGACCCCCTTTTTTACACTACAATCTACCTAAAATTACCATGAAATAGATCAGAGATTTAAACACAGAGCTGAACCCATATAACTACTTCAAGAGAACACAGTGTACAACTACCAAATGCCACTCTTGCTCTTTGCTTTTGGTATAGGACACCAAACCCATAAGCCACACAAGCAAAACCTAGTAAGTGAAACTATATCACACTAAATCAATTTTGCACGGAAAAGGACACTGTCAACAACAACAAAAAAAGACAGTGTACTAGATCTATAAAAACATTTGCAAATGATATGACCAATAAATGATTAACATCCAAGGTAGATAAATCCTGCCATTTGCAACAATATGGATGAACCTGGAGAGTAGTGTGCTAAGAGAAACAAGTCACACAGAGAAAGCAAACACTGCAGGACCTCATTTATATGTGAACTCAGGACTGAATACAAACTCATCAAAGTTCAGGAATGCTCCTAATCTCTCAGCTTTGGGTGAGCTGGATTTTCTGCACAAGCCTGAAATGAAGAGAAGAATTATCAGTCGCCTGGCTGAGTATATAAGGTTTGCCCCACCATGCACAGAGCCTAAAAACAGAGGTTGAGATGTCTGCTGATTTTAATGAAACCTCAAACATGGGCTGTCTGCTAGGTTCTAAACAAGCAGTCAGTGGCCACACACAAGGAAAAAATACATATACAGAATCAGTTTAAGAAATCATCCAACAAATGACAACAAGAAAAAGCTCTGGGAGAAGAAATCTGATGTCCCATCTCACCATATTATATCTGCATTTTCTAGTTTTCAACAACAACAACAAAACACGAGACACACAAAGAAATAGAGAAGGTGTCTGGTCACACATAAAGAAATAAGTAGTAAATACAAAGCACGGCTCAGAAAGCCTAGAAGCTGGATTTAATGGAGACTTTACATCAGGTAGTATAGATAAGAATACAAGAAACAATGTGTGTGTGTGTATATATATACATATATATTTTTTAATTGTCAAGAATATTTCACTAGAGAATCAGGACATACAGATTCTTTAAAAGAAAACCAGTGGAGATGGAAAGTGGAGTGGCTGACTTCAAACTGTCTCTATAAATCACTAATAGAACCACCACACCAAAAAATCAACAAGGAAACATAAGACTGAAACTTTACAAATCAGAAAGTCTTAGGTATTTACAGAAAACATGATCTGATAACAAAAAAGAGAGAAACAACAATTATTTCACTCAAAATTTAATTAAGCACAAGCGATGGGTTTGACCCAGAAATCGAAAGGATTTCTGTCTCACAAGTCATATTCCAAACATTGAGATAATAGTGGGCAACTACCAAGTAGTTCTCTAAGTATTCATCTCAGATTTATAACTTACACTTTAAAAGACCTAGTCTATGTCTTACCTTTCTCCTATAAGCCCCAAAAAACCTTTTTTGGAGATAGAGGTTTTGCCTTATTTAATTGCATCAGCTATAGCAGTGGTTTCTCAAACTTGGATCTGAGACCTTAAATTTAAAAGTCATAACTGAGAACCCAATATAAACTTACTAATTTTTTTTCTTTAGATGAATGAGAATACTAATGAAAATCACTGTCATATGCTACTGTTCATATTTCAGCAAAGGTCATTTTTGAAAAATATTTGAAAAGCAAAACTGGAGGGAGTCCTCTGGTGGTCCAAAGATTAGGACTTGGGGCTTTCACAGCAGTATTCTGGGTTCAATCCCTGACTGTGGATCTAAGATCCCACAAGCTGCAGTGCTGTCAAAAATTAAAGAAAAAAATTGAAAGGAAAATGAATAATCTAGCTCTGTGAAATATATATCATAAAATACAAAGATATCTTCTCGTTTTACTACAGAAAACTGAAAAAGTCAGCCTGCAGCACAAACCCTGAAAACCTAGCACAGAGCCCTGAATACACTTGGACTTTAAATGAGGACAGAATGATGAGCTGTAGTATTTATCCAAAACTATAAAAGAATATGTATTGCATATTGTATTTAAAATAAGAAAAGAAACAACCAGTCTTCCCACAGAACACATATACCATAAGTCAGCCAGAATCCTATCATCTTAAACATAAGTGGATCGTAACAAATTTTGATGCCAGAAGGATGAGAACCATAACTGGCTAGGACAGGTCAAATGCATTTTATCACATTAGTCAAATAATGATATTAATTATTCCTAAATTCAAGAACATTATAAATTTAAGTGTAATTGTTACCTAATAGTCTCAAAGACCAACCAATATAATATCTGAAGTATTTATCCAAATCTATAAAATAAAACACAGTATATTACATCTAAAACATGTAATCAAACATATTTTGATTACATGTTTGATTAAACATGTAATCAAACGACAAAATAGTGTTTGATGTTGCTGCTGCTGCTGCTAAGTTGCTTGAGTCATGTCCGACTCTGTGCGACTCCATAGACGGGAGCCCACCAGGCTCCCCGGTCCCTGAGATTCTCCAGGCAAGAACACTGGAGTGGGTTACCATTTCCTTCTCCAATACCTGAAAGTGAAAAGTGAAAGTGAAGTTGCTCAGTCATGTCTGACTCTTAGTGATCCCATAGACTGCAGCCTCCCAGGCTCCTCAGCCCATGGGATTTTCCAGGCAAGAGTACTGGAGTGGGTTGCCATTGCCGTCTCCAGTGTTTGATGTTAAGCCATACTTAATATGATACAAAAAATACAATTCACACAGTGTGTGAAAACTATCTGCTAAGGATTAGGGGAAAACTACAGATGCGTGGTGTTTGTGTCTGTGTGTCTTGTGTGCATGTGCAGGTATTGTGTATGATGTGTGTGTGTGCTCATGCCTATGAGACAAAGTCCAGTTGTAGATAGTTACAGTATACTAAGCAAAAACTAAAGTTAGGCAGTTCAGTTTGGGTCAAATTTCCTATTTTAGTCTATTGAAATATACAGTAATTTTACTTCAGCTAAAGTCACTAAAACTAAAATTAAAAAGCATAGTTCTTTGTCACATGAATTACTTTTATTCACAAATCACTCTGGGAATTTTTAGTTATTTTAAACAAATGAAAATAACCCATCTACACAACTATAGCCATCTAGTTACCAATCTACATCAATTCAGGCCCCAAATCACTAACTGGAAAAGAATGATTCAAGAGAAGAAAACTGTTTTTTAATCCAAAAAATTAGGGTTGAAAGAACTTTTAAACAATATGACCAATAAATATGCCAAAGTTACTAAATACGATGGTGTATCATGTTCCAATTTCAAATGCTCCTAACAACATCTACAGCTGTTCCCACAAATCAAAGTCTTACTCAGGACCATACACTATCAGTTCAGTTCAGTTCAGTCACTCAATCATGTTTGACTCTTTGCCACCCCATGAATCGCAGCACGCCAGGCCTCCCTGTCCATCACTAACTCCCGGAATTCACTCAGACTTATGTTCACCGAATAAGTGATGCCATCCAGCCATCTCATCCTCTGTTGTCCCCTTCTCCTCCTGCCCTCAATCCCTCCCAGTATTAGAGTCTTTTCCAATGAGTCAACTCTTCGCCATGACGTGGCCAAACTACTGCAGTTTCAGCTTTAGCATATCATTCCTTCCAAAGAAATCCCAGGGCTGATCTCCTTCAAATGGACTGGTTGGATCTCCTTGCAGTCCAAGGGACCCTCAAGAGTCTTCTCCAACACCACAGTTCAAAAGTGTCAATTCTTCGGGGCTCAGCCTTCTTCACAGTCCAACTCTCACATCCATACATGACCACAGGAAAAACCATAGCCTTGACTAGATGGACCTTTGTTGGCAACGTAATGTCTCTGCTTTTGAATATGCTATCTAGGTTGGTCATAACCTTCCTTCCAAGGAGTAAGCATCTTTTAATTCCATGGCTGCAGTCACAATCTGCAGTGATTTTGGAGCCCCCCCAAAATAAATTCTGACACTGTTTCCCCATCTATTTCCCAAGAAGCAATGGGACCAGATGCCATGATCTTCATTTTCTGAATGTTGAGCTTGAAGCCAACTTTTTCACTCTCCTCTTTCACTTTCATCAAGAGGCTTTTTAGTTCCTCTTCACTTTCTGCCATAAGGGTATTGTCATCTGCATATCTGAAGTTATTGATATTTCTCCTGGCAATCTTGATTCCAGCTTGTGTTTCTCCCAGTCCAGCATTTCTCATGATGTACTCTGCTAGAGGTAAATAACTTAACTTCTACATAAAAGTTAAATAAGCAGGGTGACAATATACAGCCTTGACCACTCCTTTTCCTATTTGGAACCAGTCTTTTGTTCCATGTCTAGTTCTAACTGTTGCTTTCTTACCTGCATACAGATTTCTCAAAAGGCAGGTCAGGTGCTCTGGTATTCCCATCTCTTTCAGAATTTTCAACAGTTTAATGTGATCCACACACTCAAAGGCTTTGGCATAGTCAATAAAGCAGAAATAGATGTTTTTCTGGAACTCTCTTGCTTTTTCCATGATCCAGTGGATGTTGGCTATTTGATCTCTGGTTCCTCTGCCTTTTCTTTATAGTTAATTAGCAATTAGACTCATTTTGCCTTAAAAAATAATTTTCACTTTTTTTTTTTTTTTTTTTTCTTTCATGGCTTAATATTTTTTGTTAAGAGTCTAGGCTGTTTGTTTCTTTTCTTTCTCTTTTTTATTAACAGCTTCTCAAGGAAGCCCCAGTCGCCCATGGCTCCCGGGCCTCCGTCGCCGGCCTGCGGGCGGCCCAGGTGGCGGAGGGGACGCAAGTCGGCGGAGCGGCGCCCGGGAGCCCTGCTCGGCTGTTTGTTTCATACACACATTTGTCTGTTTCCTCAAGTGCAAACATATCTGGCATAAGTCCAGCCTAGGTGTCACAAATCATTCTTTCTAAATATAAATCCTATTATGAAAGTTATCAATGATTTTCTAATTTTATGCATTTATATTGTCACATAAATCACTATTTTTGAAGTCTTCAAGAATTCACAAAATTCAGTCGCTTGGAAGCACAGGTAAATTTTTTAAAAGTAAGTTTTGTATTAAAGTTAAGTATATATCCACACTGACCTTTTTCTTAAGCTTCCTCGGATATGACATATCCTTGTCACACCACAAAAACACATTACTTTCCAATAGTGCATTTCCCAACATTTTCATTACCATTTCTGAAGAATATGAAGAATGTTCAATGTTTACTAAAATGTAACATTTGTTATTAGGTTGGAAACTTCAGTTTTAGTGCTAACTTTAGACCAAACCATGATCTAAAAAAAAAAAAAAAAAAAAAAAGTCAAGTATTATAACAAATGAGAGCTGTCTCAAGGTGATACATATTAATTTTTTTTCCATGAAAATGAGAAGACTCTTAATCTCTCAAACAATAACTATAGTCTCTTCAGCTACACTTATGTATTTACCCCCTTATTTTTAGAGCAAGTAAAAATCAACAAAAGCGACGCTGTTAATCCAAAATCACAAATGCTATTCCCACAAAAAGCTATTGGCCACTGGGAATATTTAAGTTATCCACTAATATGAGAAAAACAATTCAGTCTTTGTCTTAATGACTGCATGCTCTGCCTTTGGACATCAAAGCGGCTCATTTCAAACTGCACCCTAAATTCTGACTTAGCAATCTCTCACGCTGAGTATTCGACGAATCTTGGCTCTCCTTTCCCTCATGAACTCTACTGATTATGAACAGTAGGTTGATCATTAACAAACTTTTGCTTGAGAATACATTGATGCTTATTCTATAGTGTTTAAAATTGTATTTCAAGATAAAGCATCAAATGTTTAAAAACAATTATATCTAAGAGTAGTCAAGAGACCACCTAATGCTACTGTCACTTGAAAACACTGACATTAGCATTAGCCAGTATGGGACAATGTCTTCTTGACTTAAGGAACAAAAGTGGGCATCAGAATAAAGGGAAAGAAACAGGTAATTAATATAAAACTGGTACATTACTAATTTTTTCTAACATCAAAGTGATAGCCACTGCAGCCATGATTAAAAAGTGCCTGCTCCTTGACCATTAAGGTATGACCTAAATCAAATCCCTGATGAGTATACAGTGGAAGTGAGAAATAGATTTAAGGGACTAGATCTGATAGACAGAGTACCTGATGAACTATGGACGGAGGTTCATGACATTGTAGAGGAGACAGGAATCAAAACCATCCCCAAGGGGGATACAATGCAAAAAAGTAAAATAGCTCTCTGAGGAGGCCTTACAAAACTGTGAAAAGAAGGGAATAGAAAAGCAAAAGAAAAAAGGAAAGATTTACTCATTTGAATGCAGAGTTCCAAAGAATAGTGGGGAAAGGCAAGAAAGCCATCCTCAGGGATCAGTGCAAAGAAATAGAGGCAAACAATACTATGGAAAAGACTAAAGATCTCTTCAAGAAAATTAGAGATACTCAGGGAACATTTCATGCAAAGATGTGCACAATAAAGGATAAACATGGTATGGACCTAAGAGAAGTAGAAAATATTAAGGAGGTGGAAAGAATACATAGAAGAACTGTACAAAAAAGATCTTCATGACCCAGATAATCATGATAAAATGTTCACTCACCTAGAGCCAGACATCCTGGAATGTGATGAACTTTAGGAAGCATTACTGTGAACAAAGGTAGTGGAGGTGATGCAATTCCCATTAAGCCATTTCAAAACCTAAAAGAGGATGCCATGAAAGTGCTGCACTCAATATGCCAGCAAATTTGGAAAACTCAGCAGTGGCCAGGGAACTAGAAAAGGTCAGTTTTCATTCCAATCCCAAAGAAAGGCAATGCCAAAGAATGCTCAAACTACCGCACAAATACACTCATCTCACACACTAGAAAGGTAATGCTCAAAATTCTCCAAGCCAGGCTTCAGCAATACATGAACTGTGAACTTCCAGATGTTCAAGCTGGTTTTCAAAAAGGCAGAGAAACCAGAGATCAAGTTGCCAACATCTGCAGGACCATCAAAAAAGCAAGCAAGTTCCAGAAAATCATCTACTTCTGCTTTATTGACTATGCCAACACCTTGACTGTGTGGATCACAATAAACTGGAAAATTCTGAAAGAGATAAGATTACCAGACCACTTGATCTGTCTCTTGAGAAATCTGTATGCAGGTCAGCAAGCAAGTTAGAACTGGAAATGGAACATCAGACTGGTTCCAAATAGGAAAAGGAGTACCTCAAGGCTGTCTATTGTCACCCTGCTTATTTAACGTCTATGCAGAGTATATCATGAGAAACGCTGGGCTGGATGAAGCCCAAGATGGAATCAAGAATGCTTGGAGAAATGTCAATAACCTCAGATATGCAGATGACATCACCCTTATGGCAGAAAGTGAAGAAAAACTAAAGATCCTTTTGATGAAAGTGAAAGAGGAGAGTGAAAGAGTTGGACTAAAGCTCAACATTCAGAAAACTAAGATCATGGCATCTGGCCCCATCACTTTATGGAAAATAGATTGGGAAACAGTGGCTGACATTTTTTTAGGGGTGGCTCCAAAATCACTGCTGATGGTGATTGCAGCAATGAAATTAAAAGACAGTTACTCCTGGAAGGAAAGTTATGACTTACCTAGTCAGCATATTAAAAAGCAGAGACATTACTTTGCCAACAAAGTTCCTTCTAGTCAAGGCTATGGTTTTTCCTGTGGTCATGCATGGATGTGCAAGTTGGACTGTAAAGAAAGCTGAGTGCCAAAGAAGTGATGCTTTCTTACTTAGTGTTGGAGAAGAGTCTTGAGAGTCCCTTGAACTTTAAGGCCATCCAATCAGCTCATCCTAAAGGAGATCAGCCTTGGGTGTTCATTGGAAAGACTGATGTTGAAGCTGAAACTCCAATACTTGGCCACCTGATGCCCCAAAACGGACTCATTTGAAAACACCCTGATGTTAGGAAAGATTTAGGGCTGGAGGAGGTGGGGACGATAGAGGATGAGATGGATGAAAGGCATCATAGACTCAATGAACAAGCGTTTGGGTAAACTCCAGAAGTTGGTGATGGACAGGGAGGCCTGGCATTATGCAGTCCATGGGGTCACAGAGTCAGACACAACTCAGTGACTGAACTGAACTGCTCCTTGGAAAAAAAGCTATTGCAACACTATACAACATGTTAAAAGGCAGAGCTACCACTTTGCTGACAAATAATCTGTATAGTCAAATATCTAGTTCTTCCAGTAGTCCCATATGGATGTGACAGTTGGGACCATAAAGAAGGTTGAACATTGAAGAGTTGAAGCTTTTCACTGGAAGTGCTGGAGAAGACTCTTGAGAGTCCATTGGATGGCAAGGAGATCAAAGAAGTCAACCTATAGGAGATCAACCCTGAACATTCACTGCAAGATCTGCTGCTGAAGCTCCAATATTTTGGCTACCTGATGCAAAGAGTCGACTGAAAGGAGAAGACCTTGATGCAGGGAAAGCAGGAGGGCAAGAGAAGAGGACAACAGAAGATGAGATGGTTGGATGATATCACAGAATTCAAGGTATATGAGCCTAAGCAAACTCAGGGAGATAGTGAAGGGCAGGGAATCCTAGTGTACTGCAGTTCATGGGATCCCACAGAGTCATAGATATGACTTATCAACTGAATAACAACTCGACCAAAGAGCTCCTAGTCTAATCAGTAATTATCCTGAAAAGTTATGGGATTTACATGCTAGAGAGTTCCTTGGATAACAGGCCATGAACCAAGCTTAGTACTCAGGACTGCTACACAAAAGAAAATAACAAAGAAAAGAAGATGATAATTTAAAAATTGGCCATGAAAACACACTTCTAATGTAAGGAAAAAATATGAAGGTCAAGGACCGGATTATCTTTAGCTACACATCAAGTTCCAAATAATTAATAAATTATTTGTGCTTGTGTGTGAGTGTGAGTGTGTGTGTGTGTGTGTGTGTGTGTGTGTGTGTTTAATGGCTTTCACTATGTAGGAATAACTACATGGCTTTGTTAAGAAGTGATGTAAATTACTGAAAGAAATGGACAAATGTGAATGGGGGTTATACACCAGCTCAACAACAGAGAATAGAATTTTCAATTAAGAGAAAAGTATACATGTGAATTGAACAATATGTTAACTTCCATTCATTTCAACATCCACATATGGCTAGTGGCTATACCAAAAAAAAAAAAAAAAAGGCTTCCCCAGTGGCTCAGCCATGAAGAATTCACCTTCAAATGCAAGAGACAAAGGAGACATGCATTTGACTTCCGGGCCAGGATGATCCCATGGAGAAGGAAAGGACAACACATTCCAGTGTACTTCCTGGAGAATCCCATGGACACAGGAGCCAGGTGGGGCACAAACTATGATTTCAAAGAAGAATCAGACATGACTAAGTGCAAGCAACAGTTCTAGAAAAGAGTACTTCAGTGCAATTCTGTTCAGTCGCTCAGTCATGTCTGACTCTTTGCAACCCCATGAATCGCAGCACACTAGTCCTCCCTACCCATTGCCAATTCTCAGAGTTACCCAAACTCATGTCCATAGAGTCGGTGATGCTATCCAACCATCTCATCCTCTGTCATCCCCTTTTCCTCCTGCCCCCAATCCCTCCCAGCATCAGGATCTTCTCCAATGAGTCAAATCTTCACATTAGGTGGCCAAAGTATTGGAATTTCAGCTTCAGCTGAAATCAGTCCATTCAATGAACACCCAAAACTGATCTCCTTTAAGACAGACTGGTTAGATCTCCTTGAAGCCCAAGTGACTCTTGAGAATCTTCTCCAACACCACAGTTCAAAAGCATCAGTTTTTCAGTGCTCAGCTTTATTCACAGTCCAACTCTCACATCCATACATGACCACTGGAAAAACTATAGCCTTGACTAGACGGACCTTTGTTGGCAAAGTAAATTCTCTGCTATTTAATATGCTGTGTTGGTCAAGAGGTGGTAATACCAGGCCACCTGACCTGCCTCTTGAGAAACTTATATGCAGGTCAGGAAGGAACAGTTAGAACTGAACATGGAACATGGACTGGTTCCAAATACGAAAAGGAGTATGTCAAGGATGTATATTGTCACCCTGCTTATTTAACTTCTATGCAAAGTACATCATGAGGAACGCTGGGCTGGAAGAAGCACAAGCTGGAATCAAGATTGCCAGAAGAAATATTAATAACCTCAGATACGCAGATATCACCCTTATGGCAGAAAGTGAAGAGGAACTAAAAAGCCTCTTGATGAAAGTGAAATAGGAGAGTGAAAGAGTTGGCTTAAAGCTCAACATTCAGAGAACTAAGATCATGGCATCTGGTCCCATCACTTAATGGGAAATAGATGGGGAAACAGTGGAAACAGGGCAAACTTTATTTTGGGGGGCTCCAAAAGCACTGCAGATAGTGACTGCATCCATGAAATTAAAAGATGCTTACTCCTTGGAAGGAATGTTATGACCAAACTAGATAATATATGTATGAAATGAGTTGCCAGTCCAGGTTCGATGCACGATACTGGATGCTTGGGGCTGGTGCACTGGGACAACCCAGAGGGATGGTATGGGGAGGGAGGAGGGAGGAGGGTTCAGGATGGGGAACACATGTATACCTGTGGCAGATTCATTTCAATATTTGGCAAAACTAATACAATATTGTAAAGTTTAAAAATAAAATAAAATTTTAAAAAAATTAAATTAAAAAAAACGTCTTGTGACCATTCTTCTGGAGTTACATAGAGAAAGGCTTCTCTTATTAGATGAAATATTTAGGGCTAAAGTCCATAACTATGTAACTAGACCTGCCTATAACAAAGCTTAAAATGTTAGAAGGAAAATGTTCATGTACAGAAAGAAAGTACAAAAAGGAAACTTTAAAGATTAATGAGTCTAAGTGAAAAACATATGGAATTTGTGCTCACATTTCAATGTTTCCATGGGCTTAAATTTTCAATAAAGGAGCAAAAAAAGGTGCTTCAGTCAATTAGTTTAGTCTTAGTTTAGTCTGCACTTACTTAAATAAGAGTCAGTTATTTGGTTACTTTATTAAATATGATCATGTGCTAGTGACACTGAAGTACTGATGGTCTGAGGTCTTGGCATGGATTTCTCATAGTCTACTGAAAAATATTACAATGGTAGGGAATTTTCAATGTTGGAAGACATCCTTACTCTGCTTTAAACCCTAAAATTCACTCTCAGTTATGCCATGTTTTTCCATAGAATAAAAACAGAACACTTTGTTTACAGAAATGCCACATTAAGCATTCATGAGAAACAGTGTAAAATGAATTATTTAATACAGAAATTCTGGAAACATGTATGGCACTGAAAATGGGGAAAAGATGGAGCTCTATGGGGCTTCTGTGGTGGCTCAGTGGTAGGGAAACCACTTGCCAATACAGCAGACACCAGTTTGATCCCTGGTCCAGGATGAATCCACATGCCTCAGAACAACTGAGCCCCTGTGCCACAGCTATTGAGCCTGTGTTCTACAGCCGGGATGCTGCACATACTGCAACTACTGAAGCCTGGTATCCATAGAGCCTATGCTCCACAAGCAGAGAGTGCACCCCAATGAGAATCCTGTGCACTGCAACTACAGAGCAGCCCCCGTTCCCCACAACTAGAGAAAAGCCCATCCACAGTATTGAAAGCCCAGCACAGCAAAAACAAAACAAAAAAACATATAAGCAAATAACAGCATTTAGATTAAATACAAAAAAGGAGATATGAGACAACTCCTCAGGACTTTGACTAAGGTATGTTTCAGATTAAACTCTGAAATTCACATTATTATAAAAGGTATAAATAGCTAAAGAATTCTTACTTTGTCCATCTTCTTTAAATATGAAGTCTCTTTTTTTCACATTCATTTCCCTTAACCTTGCATCTGTTTCTGCCTCCTTTACCTCAGTGATTAAAATGTGAATAAAAATTGAAGTGTAATTATCTGTATAATAGTTTACAAACTCATCAAACAAGCTAACATAAGCTGTTAAATTTCATATAAACAGGGAAACAAACAGATTATCATTTAAATAGCAGCAAAATATTAACAGTCCTCAAAAGAGATTTACAATTTAACCTAATTTGCTTACAGATTAACCATGTACAAATTTGTTGATGGCTTTCTTCTAAATCCCTTAGCAGATAAATATATTATCAACCACATAACCCATTACCAGAGATAACCATTAGCATTTGTTATTATCCATGCTTTCCAATTAAACCTGGGTTCTATACGTTCTGTTCTACAATTCATTTGCAAATTAATAAACCAAAAGAGTCCACATATTTGTAAAGCAATGAAAACTGAAAAATCATATGTCAAAATGTCTTCAGTTTGGCCTGAGAGGAAGCAGCTGGTTTAAAAGTCCCACAGATGGAAGAGGGGAGTTACACAAGGCTGCAATGAAGCCGAGGAAGATAACATTAACAAAAAATGTGTTGAACATCTATTAAGCACCAAATTGTGGTAATTCTGCATTCATAAAAAAATTACTATTCTCTTTAGAATACACAACCCAACCTGGGCATCTGAAACTTCATTCCTAGAAACAGAGGAGGAAACAAGGAATGTTTGGAAATGTACACTTATTTGTAAGTTAAAAATGAATTAAATAGATTAGAAAAAAAAAAGTAGAAGTGGTTTGTAATTTCCCTAACACATTCTGAAAAAGACATTCCTAGAGTTTCCCTGAATAATTAGCAGCAACACATTTGCTAGAGAAAGGCTGTACCAGTTGGTTCGGGGCATCTAGAAAGCACTAAAGTCAAAGGCAAAGAAGTGTGACCGAATATGGCAAAGGTTAAGTAAGCCTTGAGAGCTCAAATGAAGTGCCAGGAATTAATTATGAAGAGAAATTTGTGGAATGTGAAATGTGGTGCTATTCTGAAGGATGTATTCTCATTCCTTGCAGTTAGTTTTCCAGGAGGCATTACAAGAACATTAAACATGACCCAAGCAGAACTCAGGTCTGTAAAATGGAGAATTCAAGGAATGACTGTCCCACTGCCTTCTTTCAGTTAGCTTAGAAGTACTGTTTTGGAAGTTACAAGTAAAGTTATTGTCATATCTGATTATTTGTGAACTGTCTGCCTCAGAATAAAGATAAGTAGAAATGCATAGTGCCAGCATTGATTTTATGAGAAAAGAAGGCTGAACACGTTGGGATATGTGTGTCTTCTACAAAATGGTTAAGGTTTGTGACAGGTAGAGGAAAGCAAACCGGCAGACATGAATGTAAACATGCAACCTGGATTTACCCTTTCCTGGTAGCTCAGACGGTACAGCATCTGCCTACAACGCGAGAGACCTGTGTTCCATCCCTTTTTCAGAAAGATTCCCTGGAGAAGGAAATGGCAACCCACACCAGTATTCTTGCCTGGAAAATCTTATGGACTGAGGAGCCTGGTAGGCTACCGTCTGTGGGTTCGCAGAGAGTCAGACATGACTGAGCAACTTCACTTCACTTCACTTACAAAGAAGCAGTATTTTCACCAGTAGTGAACTGTCCACAAAGTAAAATATGGGCAAATATTTAACAGTTGTAAAAGAAAGAATCAGTGTGTCATAAACAACAGCTAAGGGGGAGTCCTGGGAAGGGATGAAGGCCGGAGGGGGCGAAGCCTCCGCTGACCAAAATTAGGCTTCTGCCAGTTTACTACTGCGCCTGCAGTTAAACTAGCATGAATCCAAAACTAATAGTATTTTACCGTTGGTGTAAAATTGACAAAAAGGGAGAGGAAATTACACTGCTATGTGAACAGAGCGAGAGGAAGCACAAGCAGCTTCTTGCTCCTATGTGGACTGTGCAGTCCACTCAAAGACATCAGCCAACCAGAAGAAGTAGGAACTACCACTGATGGCGGCTGAGCAATCGGTGGTTCCGGGAAACTGAGTCATTATCTTTATTCTTGGGCATAGCTATAGGGACAGGCTCTCTGTTTCCAAGCAGCTTCCTGTGCTGCTGCTGCGGCTGCCAGGTAATACTCCAAGGCTTCCAAGGAACTAAATTACACTCTCCGAATTGAGAACTCGGGAGAGATTGGCACCCGGCCACGCTTAGCAGCAACAAAATGGCAACCCGGCTGGTGTCACGGGGTTAATGTCACTTTCCTCATGCATGACGCTACTGGCCTATTCCCCAAGCACAGTCTCTTCTGCCCTACCGAGCACGTGTAGTCAAAACCAACTGACTTCCTGGTACTCAACAATGTGAGGGATGCTGTGTCAGATTCCAGTAAAGAGTGGTAGATTTTTGGAGAACACCGCACTGAGCTTGAAACAAGATGCGTCAATATAGTGAAGACCACGTGCATTTCCCTAATTAGAAACCACTTGAGCTAACTCATACTACTGAACAGACTTCTGCTACTTGTTAATAAGTGCTCTTGCCTGACCATTTCCTCACTTAAATTGTATCCGTTGTCTTCCTTCTTGGAGAAATAAATTCCATCTGGATACTTCTGTTAGAAATCTAACGTAATACAAGTGGTGGAGGAATTAAAGAGAAAGGTTATATATCTATCAGAGGACCTGGACAAACGTTCGTAGATTTGGGAGACAGGAACCTCTTGTGGTCCATTAGAGATCCCTCTCTTTGAAATATTTAGATCCAGTAAGCTAGGGACTGGTGGTGGTGGGGGTAGAGCCCCTAGTCTGTGTATCCAATGTTGGAATGATGGAGTAAAGTTTAAAGTTACTGTAAACAAACAAACAAAAAATACTTTCTCTTCAGAAATAAAATGTTTAGGATTATTTTTCATAGTGATGGGAGACCTTTTCACCTATTTAAGCATTAGTGAACATTCTGACTAGATATAATTTTGCTTGAACTTTACACTAGACACCCTATTTTTGACCTGTGAAACAAATATTGTACATCTGCTTTAGCCATGGAGAATAGTCACTGGGTATTCACTTGAATGGGGAGGTAAAAATCTACTGCAGTTGTCTGTCATCAGTGTACCCTCCAGAAAATCAGGATACAAAATGAGATTGTGCATTTCTGTGCTTTGGAGTTGTGTGTTCCTAGTCAGTTAAAATAATTAAGAAGTTTAATGATTCCAGATTCTTGCCTAAAAACACTAACATCACTGCTTGCCATATCTGTATTTTGTGGTTAACAGGATTCTTTTAGCACGATATACATTTCACTCATGTATTTCCCACTTTAAAGAAATTTCTATGTATACTGGCTCTTCCCCTACAGCTTCAGAACACTCCTCTTAAAACTGTATGAAAGACCATTTCCCAGGCTATGATCCTTGAGTTTGTTTGAATATTTTCCCCCAATTTTAGTATATATATCATTTATTGGGTATTTTCATCAATATGGTATAACTTTCTTTAAAGGAAAAGTTGTCTTTTACTTAATCATGACATATGATCAGTGAGTCCACGTAATAAGGAATGACAATTGGTACTTTTAAGCGGAAACCAGGGCTTTCCTGGTAGGTCACCTGCTTAAGAATATGCTGCAATGCAGTTTGATTTCTGGTTTGGGAGTATGAAAGTATGAAAGGAGAAATTAACAATAACACAATAATAGTGGGAGACTTTAATACCCCACTCACACCTATGGATAGATCAACTAAACAGAAAATTAACAAGGAAACACAAACTTTAAATGATACAATAGACCAGTTAGACCTAATTGATATCTATAGGACACTTCATCCCAAAACAATGAATTTCACCTTTTTCCCAAGTGCACATGGAACCTTCTCAGGATAGATCACATCCTGGGCCATAAAGCTAGCCTTGGTAAATTCAAAAAAATGGAAATCATTCCAAGCATCTTTTCTGACCACAATGCAGTAAGATTAGATCTCAATTACAGGAGAAAAACTATTAAAAATTCCAACATATGGAGGATGAACAACACCCTGCTGAATAACCAACAAATCACAGAAGAAATCAAAAAGAAATCAAAATTTGCATAGAAACGAATGAAAATGAAAACACAACAACCCAAAACCTGTGGGACACAGTAAAAGCAGTCCTAAGGGGAAAGTGCATAGCAATACAGGCACACCTCAAGAAACAAGAAAAAGTCAAATAAATAACCTAACTCTACACCTAAAGCAACTAGAAAAGGAAGAAATGAAGAACCCCAGGGTTAGTAGAAGGAAAGAAATCTTAAAAATTAGAGCAGAAATAAATGCAAAAGAAACAAAAGAGACCATAGCAAAAAATCAACAAAGCCAAAAGCTGGTTCTTTGAAAGGATAAATAAAATTGATAAACCATTAGCCAGATTCATCAAGAAACAAAGGAGAAAAATCAAATCAATAAAATTAGAAACGAAAATGGAGAGATCACAACAGACAACACAGAAATACAAAGGATCATAAGAGACTATTATCAATAATTATATGCCAATAAAATGGACAACGAGGAAGAAATGGACAAATTCTTAGAAAAGTACAACTTTCCAAAACTCGACCAGGAAGAAATAGAAAACCTTAACAGACCCATCACAAGCACGGAAATTGAAACTGTAATCAAAAATCTTCCAGCAAACAAAAGCCCAGGTCCAGATGGCTTCACAGCTGAATTCTACCAAAAATTTAGAGAAGAGCTAACACCTATCCTGCTCAAACTCTTCCAGAAAATTGCAGAGGAAGGTAAACTTCCAAACTCATTCTATGAGGCCACCATCACCCTACTACCAAAACCTGACAAAGATCCCACAAAAAAAAAACTACAGGCCAATATCACTGATGAATATAGATGCAAAAATCCTAAACAAAATTCTAGCAATCAGAATCCAACAACACATTAAAAAGATCATACACCATGACCAAGTGGGCTTTATCCCAGGGATGCAAGGATTCTTCAATATCCGCAAATCAATCAACGTAATACACCACATTAACAAATTGAAAAACAAAAACCATATGATTATCTCAATAGATGCAGAGAAAGCCTTTGACAAAATTCAACACCCATTTATGATAAAAACTCTCCAGAAAGCAGCAATAGAAGGAACATACCTCAACATAATAAAAGCTATATATGACAAACCCACAGCAAACATTATCCTCAATGGTGAAAAACTGAAAGCATTTCCTCTAAAGTCAGGAACAAGACAAGGGTGCCCACTTTCACCATTACTATTCAACATAGTTTTGGCCACAGCAATCAGAGCAGAAAAAGAAATAAAAGGAATCCAAATTGGAAAAGAAGAAGTAAAACTCTCACTATTTGCAGATGACATGATCCTCTACATAGAAAACCCTAAAGACTCCACCAGAAAATTACTAGAACTAATCAATGATTATAGTAAAGTTGCAGGATATAAAATCAACACACAGAAATCCCTTGCATTCCTATACACTAAATAATGAGAAAACAGAAAGAGAAATTAAGGAAACAATTCCATTCACCATTGCAACGAAAAGAATAAAATACTTAGGAATATATCTACCTAAAGAAACTAAAGACCTATATATAGAAAACTATAAAACACTGGTGAAAGAAATCAAAGAGGACACTAATAGATGGAGAAATATACCATGTTCATGGATTGGAAGAATCAATATAGTGAAAATGAGTATACTACCCAAAGCAATTTATAGATTCAATGCAATCCCTATCAAGCTACCAACAGTATTCTTCACAGAGCTAGAACAAATAATTTCACAATTTGTATGGAAATACAAAAAAACCTCGAATAGCCCAAGCGATCTTGAGAAAGAAAAATGGAACTGGAGGAATCAACCTACCTGACTTGAGGCTCTACTACAAAGCCACAGTTATCAAGACAGTATGGTACTGGCACAAAGACAGAAATATAGATCAATGGAACAAAATAGAAAGCCCATCTGACATACATCACAGCAGGATCCTCTATGACCCACCTCCCAGAATATTGGAAATAAAAGCAAAAATAAACAAATGGGACCTAATTAAACTTAAAAGCTTCTGCACATCAAAGGAAACTATTAGCAAGGTGAAAAGACAGCCTTCAGAATGGGAGAAAATAATAGCAAATGAAGCAACCGACAAACAACTAATCTCAAAATATACAAGCAACTCCTACAGCTCAACTCCAGAAAATAAATGACCCAATCAAAAAATGGGCCAAAGATCTAAATAGACATTTCTCCAAAGAAGACATACAGATGGCTAACAAACACATGAAAAGATGCTCAACATCACTCATTATCAGAGAAATGCAAATCAAAACCACTATGAGATACCATTTCACACCAGTCAGAATGGCTATGATCCAAAAGTCTACAAATAATAAATGCTGGAGAGGGTGTGGAGAAAAGGGAACCCTCTTACACTGTTGGTGGGAATGCAAACTAGTACAGCCACTATGGAGAACAGTGTGGAGATTCCTTAAAAACTGGAAATAGAACTGCCTTATGATCCAGCAATCCCACTGCTGGGCATACACACTGAGGAAACCAGAAGGGAAAGAGACACGTGTACCCCAATGTTCATCGCAGCACTGTTTATAATAGCCAGGACATGGAAGCAACCTAGATGTCCATCAGCAGATGAATGGATAAGAAAGCTGTGGTACATATACACAATGGAGTATTACTCAGCCATTAAAAAAGAATACATTTGAATCAGTTCTAATGAGGTGGATGAAACTGGAGCCTATTATACAGAGTGAAGTAAGCCAGAAGGAAAAACACCAATACAGTATACTAACGCATATATATGGAATTTAGAAAGATGGTAACGATAACCCTGTATATGAGACAGCAAAAGAGACACTGATGTATAGAACAGGCTTATGGACTCTGTGGGAGAGGAAGAGGGTGGGAAGATTTGGGAGAATGGCATTGAAACATGTGAAATATCATGTATGAAATGAGATGCCAGTCCAGGTTCAATGCACGATGCTGGATGCTTGGGGCTGGTGCACTGGGACGACCCAGAGGGATGGTATGGGGAGGGGGAGGAGGAAGGAGGGTTCAGGATGGGGAACACATGAGAAATAAAGGTGCAGGTAGTAAAAATTCACCTGCTATGAGAGATCCGTTGGAAGAGTGGCCTGACAACCCACTCCACTATTCTTGCCTGGAGAACCCCTATAGACAGAGGAGCTTGATGGGCTATAGACCAGAGGGTCACAAAGAGTCAGACATGACTGGGAGACTAAGCAGACCAGAAACCAAAATAGATTTAAAAAAATGCTTGAAAAGCTTTAAGTTTGGAGGTCTGCCTTAGAAAGAGTATTTTAACCCTGAAAAAATACATTAAGTAACGAACTTTACTACTCTCTTGTCCCTATAAAATCACAGGAGAGATGGAGTGTCATTTCCCTTTTTAGAGGATAGTTGTTGTAGTGAAAATATTAATGATTAAGTAAATGATTTGAACCTACTGAAATGCTGCTTGCAAAAATGAAAAAATAATCTAATTCAAGACGAATACCAAAGCAATAACGTAATTGAAATCAGTTGCTGTTGTAGGACATGGCTTCAAAAGAGAGCTAAATAAATGTACATAATGACTGGCTAAATTCTCTGGCAATACATTACAAAAACATCACAGTCAATATTGTAAAGGATTTTTACACACAATTAAAAAAATGCCTTTTAGTTATGCATAGTTTGAATAATCAAAAACACTGACTACTTTTCAGACATTCCAACAAAGGTCTTTTAAACAAACTATCTACTTTATCTCCCAAAACAACATGGTGGTGGTGGTCGTGATTAGTTGCTAAGTTATTTCCTTCTCTTTTTCATCTCCATGGACCATAGACCACCAGGCACCTCTGCCCGTGGGATTTCCCAGGCAAGAATGCTGAGGTTGGTTCTCATTTTCTCTTCCAGAAGATCTATCTTCCCAACTCAGGGATTTCTCAACCCTGGGTCATCTACATTGGGAGGTGGATTTTTTACCACTGAGCCACCAGGAGAATCCTCCAAAGCCACACAGTATCTATTTAAGAAGTAGTTCTTGGCTTTCATATGTATTGTATCAAACTTCTAGCCTGCATAATCTGGGTTTGTTCAGAACTACCCTAGTGATCCATTGGTTAATAGTCAGCTTCCCAGTGATCCTTGTCTGGGAGAATCCCACATACTGAAGTGTAACTAAGCTCATGGGCCACAACTCATGAGCACATGTGCCAAAACTAGAGCCAGTGTTCTGCAACAAAAGAACCATCACAATGGGCAGGCCATGCACCATATCAAAGTGCACCATACCACTTGCCTCAGCTAGAGAAAGCCCTTGAACATCCATGAATATCTGGACCCGCCAAAATAAATAAAATTTTAAAATAATAAAATAAATATGATCCTTAAAAAAAGTGAGTTTGTTTAACATAGAAGTGTAGTTACATATATGTAGCAACAAGCAAATATACTTTGAATGTTGAAAGCACAAAAATACTTATTTTTTAAAACATGATAGAACAATACTGATTAGAACAACTTTACCACAAAATAAAATATTCTATGTAATAGTTCACCAGGATGAGATGTAAGGGTAACCCAAGCATCAGAGTTCAAATTTGTGGTGTGAATGCCTAAAATCCTATGAAACATCATGTTGCTCATATAATTCAAGTATACATATATCTACTTAAGCTGTTAGATCTGTCTTTAGCATCTTTATATTTCCTTCTGAAGCCATTTGGATTTTCTAAAAGAATGTGTATATTTGTTTTGTTGGTTTTAGTTTCTGAGGAGTCTTCTCATTCTGCCCAAACACTAGGAAAATTTTAATATATTTTCTATTACTAGAGTTCAAGTTTCGTCTACCCTAACCTTGCATACCATTAACCCTGTACTGCATTTTTTTAGCAGGCTCTAGTGGTGTTCTTCAAGCTGTTTTTGCCATTCTTTAATTTGGGTATAATGGTCACTGATTTTAATAGCAAATTAACACTTTTCTAATGCACTTTTATTTTTAAATTTAGTTTTAATATAAATTTATTTTAATTGGGGGTTAATCACTTTACAATATTGTATTGGTTTTGCCATACATCAACATGAATCTGCCACAGGTATACACTTGTTACCCATTCTGAACCCGCCTGCCCCTCCACCTTCCCGTACCATCCCTCTGGGTCGTCCCAGTGCACCAGCCCCAAGCATCCAGTATCTTGCATGAAACCTGGACTGGCGATTCATTTCATATATGATATTAAACATGTTTCAATGGCATTGTCCCAAATCATCCAACCCTCTCCCTCTGCCACAGAGTCCAAAAGACTGTTCTATACCTCTGTGTTACTTTTGCTGTCTTGCTTACAGGGTTATTGTTACCATTTTTCTAAATTCCGTATATATGCATTAGTATACTGTGTTGGTGTTTTTCTTTCTGGCTTACTTCACTCTATAAGGCTCCAGTTTTATTCACCTCATTAGAACTGATTCAAATGTATTCTTTTTAATGGCTGAGTAATATTGCATTGTGTATACGTACCACAACTTTCTTATCCATTCATCTACTGACAGTTATCTAGGTTGCTTCCATGTCCTGGCTATTATAAACACTGCTGTGATGATCTTTGGGGTACACGTGTCTCTTTCAATTCTGATTTCCTGGGTGTGTGTGCCCAGCTGTGGGATCTCTGGGTCGTATGACAGTTCTATTCCCAGTTTTTTATGAAATCTCCACACTGGTCTCCATAGTACCTGTACTAGTTTGCATTCTCACCAACGGTGTAAAAGGGTTCCCTGTTCTCCATACTCTTTCCAGCATGCTTGCAGCATACCTTCTACAGTATTGCTTGTAGACTTTTGGATCACAGCCATTCTGACTGGTGTGAAATGGTACGTCATTGTGGATTTGATTTGCGCTTCGCTGAAAATGAGTGATGTTGAGAATCTTTTCATGTGTTTGTTAGCCATCTGTATGTCTTCTTTGGAGAAATTTCTATTTAGTATTTTTTTTTTTTTGCCCATTTGTTTATTTGGGTCATTTATTTTTCTAGAATTGTGCTGCAGGAGTTGCTTCTATATTTTTTGAGATTAGTTGTTTGTCAGTTGCTTCATTTGCTATTATTTTCTCCCATTCTGAAGGCTGTCTTTTCACCTTGCTAATAGTTTCCTTTGTTCTGCAGAAGCTTTTAAGTTTAATTAGGTCCCATTTGTTTATTTTGCTTTTATTTCAATATTCTGGGAGGTGGGTCATAGAGGATCCTGCTGTGATTTATGTCAGAGAGTGTTTTGCCTATGTTCTCCTCTAGAAGTTTTATAGTTTCTGGTCTTACATTTAGATCTTTAATCCATTTTGAGCCAATTTTTGTGTATGGTGTTACAAAGTGTTCTAGTTTAATTCTTTTACAAGTGGTTGATCAGTTTTCCCAGCATCACTTGTTAAAGAGATTGTTTTTAATCCATTTTATATTCTTGCCTCCTTTGACAAAGATAAGGTGTCCATAGTTGCGTGGATTTATCTCTGGGCTTTCTATTTTGTTCCATTAATCTATATTTCTGTCTTTGTGCCAGTACCATACTGTCTTGATGACTGTGTCTTTGTAGTAGACCCTGAAGTCAGGCAGGTTGATTCCTCCAGTTCCATTTTTCTTTCTCAACATTGCTTTGGCCATTCGAGGTTTTTTGTATTTCCATACAAATTGTGAAATATTATTTGTTCTAGCTCTGTGAAAAATACCATTGGTAGCTTGATAGGGATTTCAGTGCCTTTAGAGTGTGGTGAACTGTTCTGTTTCAGGGTTTTGGTTGGAAAACCCTGCATTATTAGTAGGGCTGTAGTATCTTCTGATACTGAAGGAAAGACTACAAATATTCCAAACTAATTTGATTATAGTAATTAATGTTTTCTAAAGAATTAAAGAGTTACTCATCAAAAAATTTCATTCCCATGTAAAAAATACTGCTAACTCTTTAAGTACATCATGATTTTATTAAGGGGATCTGTGAGAACTGACATTTCTGTGTGCATCACAATTTCATCAATACACCTCTCTGAGATTAAAAAAAAATAGAATTCACATACTTCAGGAAAGTCACATTTAACTATGGAAAAACTTGTTTCAAAAGCAGTAAAAATGACTGTATGAGAAGTGGATTGATAATTTTTCTCTATTTTTCTCTGATTATCTTCTTGAAAGTTGTGTCTTCACTTCTTACTGAAATGTATTATTCTCCTGTTGTTCAGTTGCTCAGTCATAGCAACTCTCTGCAACACCACGGACTGGAGCACACGAGGCGTCACTGTCCATCACTAACTCCCAGTTTGCTCAAACTCATGTGCATCAAATTAGTTGTACCATCGGACCATCTCATCCTCTGCTAGGCCCTTCTCCTTCTGCCCTCAAGCTTTCCCAACATCAGGGCATTTTCCTATAGTCAGTTCTTTGCATCAGGTGGCCAAAGTATCAGAGTTTCAGCTTCAGCAAAAATACTTCCAATGAATATTCAGGGCTGAGTTCCATCAGGATTGACTGCGTTGATCTCCTTGCAGTCCAAGGGACTCACAAGAGTATTCTCCAAGACCACAGTTCAAAAGCATCAATTATTCCATGCTCAGTTTCCTGTATAGCTCAACTCTCCCATAGTTGCAAAATAATCCCTCTGCTTTTGAATATGCTCTTTAGGTGGTTACAGCATTTCTTCCAAGGATCTAGCACCTTTTAATTTCATGGCTGCAGTCACCATCTGCAGTGAATTTGGAGCACGAGAAAATAAAGTCTATCACTCTTTCCATTTTCCCCCATGTTTTCCATATCTGACATGAAGTGATGGCACCAGATGCCATGATCTTCATTTTTTCAATGTTTAGTTTTGAGCCAGCTTTTTCACTCTCTTCTTTCTTTTCATCAGCAGACTTTATTTATTCTTCACTTTCTGTCATATATGTGGTGTCAGTTGCATATCTGAGGTTATTGATGTTTTCCCAGGCAATCCTGATTTTAGTTTTGGCTTCATCCAGCCTAGCATTTCACATGATGTGTTCTGAATATAAGTTAACTAAGCCACATGACAATATACAGCCTTGATGTACTCCTTTCCCAATTTGAATCTAGTGCATTGTTCCATGTCCAGTTCTACCTGTTGATTCTTGACCTGCCTACAGATTTCTCAGGAGGCAGCTAAAGAGATCTGGTATTTGCATCTTTTCAAGAATTTTCCGAAGTTTGTTGTCATCCACACAGTCAAAACCTTTGGCATAGTCCAAATCAGATGTAGATGTTTATCTTGAACTCCCTTGCTTTTCTCTGATTCAATGGATGTTGGCAATTTGATCTCTGGTTCCTCTGACTTTTCTAAATCGACCTTTAACATCTGGAAATTCTCAGTCCATGTACTGTTGAAGCCTGGCTTGGAGAACTTTGAGCATCACTTTGCTTGCATGTGAAATGAATGCAATTGTGTTGTAGTTTGAACATTCTTTGGCATAGCCTTTCTTTGGGATTGGAGTTTAATCTTTTCCAGTTCTGTGGCCAATGCCAAGCTTTCCAAATTTCCTGGCATATTGAGTGCAGGATTTTAATAGCATAATCTGGTAGGACTTGAAACTGCCTGACTAGAAACCCATCACCTCTAGTAACTTTGTTCATAGTGATTTACTAAGGGCTACTTGATTTCACATTCCAGGATGTCTGGTTCTAGGTGAGTAAAGACACCATCATGGTTATCTGGGTCATTAAGATCTTTTTTTGGTACAGTTCTGTGTATTCTTGCCACCACTTCTTAATATATTCTGCTTCTGTCAGGTCAATATTGTTTCTCTGCTTTATTGTGCCCATTTTGCATAAAATGTTCCTTTGGTATCTGTAACATTCTTGAGGCGATGTCTGTTCTTTGCCATTCTATTGTTTTTCTCTATTTCTTTGCACTGACCACTGAGGAAGACTTTCTTATCTCTCCTTGCTGTTCTTTGGGAAACTGGATTCCCAAAGAAGAGCAAGGAGATTATCTTTCATTTTCTCCTATGCCTTTAGCTTCTCTTCTTTTCTAAGCTATTTGTAAGGCCTCCTCAGACAATCATTTTGCCTTTTTTCATTAATTTTTCTTGGATATGCTCTTGATCACTGACTCATGCAGAAGGTTATGACCCTTGGTCCATAGTTCTCCAGGCAGGCTGTCTATAAGATCTAATCCTTCAAATTGATTTGTCACATCCACTGTGTAATCATAAGGGTTTGATTTCAGTCAAACCCAAATGGTCTAGTGGTTTTCCATACTTTCTTCAATTTAAGTCTGAACTTTGCTTTAAGGCATTCATGATCTGAGCCATGTCACTGCTCAGTCTTGTTTTGGCCGACTGTATAGAGCTTCTCCATCTTTGGCTGCAAAGAACAAAATCAATTTGATTTCAGCATTGGCCATCTCTAGACTCATCTCTTGTGTTGTTGGAAGAGGGTGTTTGCTATGAATGGTGAGTTCTCTTAGGAAACTCTGTTAGCCTTTGCCCTGCTTCATGTGTACTTCAAGGTCAAACTTGCCTGTTACTCCAGGTATCTCTTGACTTCCTACTTTTTCTAGTAGGCAGTGGAGCTGGGCAGTATAAGCCCTCGTTCCTCTGCCTTTTCTAAATCCAGTGTATTGGTTCACATATTTTGAAGCCTAGCTTAAAGAATTTTGAGCATTATCTTGCTTCGTATGTGAAATGAGCACAATTGTCCAGTACTTTGAATAAGTTTTGGCATTTCCCTTTGATGTGGGGATCAGTTTTTTGTCATGTGTACACTAGAGCTTGCTCAGTAGTGGCATAATGTATATTCCATAGTGCAAACTCAGAAGTTGGATCACATATGCCAGGTAGTGTTGACTCAGTAGAAGTAGGATGATACATCCATAATGCAAGCTAAGTAGTTGTGCTAAGCCTGCTGTAGAACACTGGTTCAATAATGGTAAGATGTGTGTTCTAGAATACAGGATCAATACTGTTGTCACATTTCCTTCAGAGCTTAGGCGCTGCAGAAGTCTCACGTGTGCTTAGAATGGGGTCTTATTAGTCCTTAGATGCATGCTTTACAACTCAGTCTCAGTAGTGGAGAGATATATTCTCTAGGTGCAAGTTAGTAGTTACAAGATACTCGGTGCAATGGCCTGTAGTACATGAAGAAGCAGTGGAAGTCGTCACAGCACTTAAACACTGAATGGTGAAAAGCTACTAGGTGAGTTTGACCCACAGTAGACAAAGAAGCATTCCAAGAACATTTTACCTCTGATTTACAGGATGGTGGTAATTATTGAGTGTGTTCCACATAAAGTAGATGAAGATGTACTTAAGTCATGTCATAAAACTGAAACAGTGATGTTTATAATCTATTATTCATGCCTGAGCTATTTGGATGCAGAAACACTTAAAAACTTCACAGCACTGAAACACTGGAATTCAATAAATTATTGGATGTATCTCCCAAGAATGGATGATAGAACACTTGAAATGCATCACATAAAAGAAAGACTGGATGTTGATCAATACTGGGTGTGTTTGACCTGGGGTAAGATGGGGACACATTTAGCCATATGACAGCCCTAAAACACAGGATGGTGATAAATTTATGAGTGTGTATGAATTGGTATGTACAGAAACCATTGAAACATATCACAGAACTAAACAGTTGATGGTGAACAACTGCCAGGTGTATTTGAAACAGAGTATATGAAAAAAGACTTGAAGAATGTTACAGAACTGAAACAACTGATGGTGATAAACTATGGCTTGTGTTCAGCATGGAGTAGAAGAAGAAGCACTTGAAACATGTCACAACACTGAAACACTGGATACTCTTAAGCTACTGGGTATGTTTCAGCTCAAATGGATTAGAGAAACATTTGAAGCATATCACACAACTGAAACACTGGATGTTTATAAATGACTGAATGTACTTGATATGGAGTGAATGAAGAAAGCACTTGAAGGATGTGACATCACTGAAGCATTGATTGAGAATACTGGCTGTGTTTGAGCTGGGATGGACACAGAGGCTCCAGAAATCATTTCATAGTACTAAACACTAATACTAGATGGGAGAAAAAAACTACTGGGTTTGTTTGACACAGGAATGGATGAAGAAGCAGTTGACATTATGTCACAGCAGTGAAACAAGATGGTTATCAATGGTAAGTATATTGATTTCAGTAGGACCAAGAACACATTTAATCTTATCAAAGCCCTGAAACACTGGAGGATGATGAACTACTGCTGTGTATGCCTCAGTGTAGACAAACAAAATTTTAAATCATGTCACACCACTGAAATGCTGGAATGATGATAAAATGCTGACTGTTTAGATCTTGGGTGGATGATAAAGCTCTTTAAGCATGTCACAGTATGTAAACACTGGATGGTGACAAACCACAGAGTTTGGTTTATGGGTGAGAACGAAGAAGCCATTGGGTCGTGCTCCAAAACTAAAATGCTGGCTGTTTATAACTACTAGAAATTTTGCACCAGGATTAATGTAGAAGCATTTGAAGCATGTCAGTGTACTGAAGCAATAGATGGTGATAAACGACTATGTTAGCCTGGAGTGGGTGAAGAAGTACTCGAATCCAGTGGCAGCCATGAAACTGTGTGTTGATAAACTCCTGAATTTTTTTTTTTTTACTCACTTCATTGACGAATTGAAATCGGCCATATGTCACAGCACTGGACACTGGTTAATACAAAATATTGGCTATGACTGACCAGAGTGGGAGGAGAAGCATTTGTATTGTGCCACACCCACTGAAGCAAAGAAATAGAGGAAAACAATAGAATGGGAAAGACTAGAGATCTCCTCAAAAAAAATTAGAGATACCAAGCAAACATATCATGCAAAAATGGGCTCAATAAATGACAGAAATGGTATGGGCCTAACAGAAGCAGAAGATATTAAGAAGGGGTGGCAAAAATACACAGAAAAACTGTACAAAAAAGATATTCATGACCCAGATAATCACGATGGAGTGATCATTCACCTAGAGCCAGACATCCTGGAATGTGAACTCAAGTGGGCCTTAGGAAGCATCACTACAAAGAAAGATATTGGAGGTGGTAGAATTCCAGTTGAGCTATTTCAAATTCCAAAAGATGATGCTATGAAAGTGCTGCACTCAACATGCCACCAAATTTGGAAAATTCAGCTCTGGCCATAGGATGGGAAAATGTGTTTTTACTCCAATCCCAAAGAAAAACAATGTTAAAGAATTCTCCAACTACTGCACAGTTGCACTCATATCACACGCTACTAAATTAATGCTCAAAATTCTCCAAGCCATGCTTCAGCAATACATCAACCGTGAACTTCCAGATACCCAAGTTGGTTTTAGAAAAGGCAGAGGAACCAAGATCAAATTGCCAACATCCACTGGATCATTGAAAAACAAGGACAGTTCCAGAAGAAGATCTACTTCTGTTTTATTGAGACTTTGACTGTGTGGATTACAATAAATGTTAAGAAATTCTGAAACAGATTGGAATACCAGACTACCTGACCTGCCTCTTGATAAACCTGTATGCAGGTCAGGAAGCAACAGTTAGAACTGGAAATAGAACTACAGACTGGTTCCAAATAGGAAAAGGCATACCTCAAGGCTGTATAATTGTCACTCTGCTTATTTAACTTCTACATAGAGTACATAATGAGAAATGCTGGGCTGGAGGAATCACAAGGTGGAATCAAGATTGATGGAGAAATATCAATAACCTCAAGTATGCAGAGGGCACCACCCTTATGGCAGAAAGTGAAGAAGAACTAAAGAGCCTCTTGATGAAAGTGAAATGGGAGAGTGAATAAGTTGGCTTAAAGCTCAACATTCAAAAAACTTAGATCATGGCATCCGATGCCATCACTTCATGGCAAATAGATGGGGAAACAGTGGAAACAGTAGATGACGGTATATTTCTGGGCTCCAAAATCACTGCAGATGGTGACTGCAGCCATGACATTAAAAGACACTTATTCCTTGGAAGGAAAGGTATGACTAACCTAGACAGCATATTAAAAAACAGAGACTTTACTTTGTCAACAAAGGTCTATCTAGTCAAGGCTATGTTTTTTCCAGTGGTCATGTATGGATGTAAGTGTTGGACTATAAAAAAGACTGAGCACTGAAGAATTGATGCTTTTGAACTGCGGTGTTGAAGAAGACTCTTGAAAGTCCCTTCGACTGCTAGGAGATCTAACCAGTCCATCCTAAAGGAAACCAGTCTTTAGTGTTCATTGGAAGGATTGATGTTAAAGCTGAAACTCCAATAATTTGGCCACCTGATGCGAAGAGCTGACTCATTTGAAAACATCCTGATTCTGGGAAAGTTTGAGGGCAGGAGGAGAAGGGGAGATTAGAGGATGAGACGGTTGGATGGTATCACCAATCAATGGACATGGGTTATGGTACTCCCCAAACCCATGGGAGCTGGTGATGGACAGGGAGGGCTGGCTTGCTGCAGTCCATGGGATAACAAAGAGGTGGACATGAATGAGCAACTGGACTGAACTGAACACCCCTTAAAGAGTGATTTTTCTTTCTTTCTTTTCTTTTTTTTTTTAAATAATCTTGGGCACATTTGACCTGGGTGAATAGAGAAGCCCTTGAAGTCTGTCACACAAAGAAAACTTGAATGGTCAATAATTACCAGCTGGGTTTGACATTGAATGAATGGAGAAGCACTTGAGGCATGCCACTGAACTTCAACACTGTATGGTGATAAACTAGTGCATGTATTTAAATGGGGTGAATGAACACACCATTGAAGTGTATCTTGGCATTGAAACAGTAGGTGGTGAATGTTATGGATGTGTTTGACTTGGGATGATGAAGAAGCCTTGAGGCATGTCACACATTAAAACGTTGGATGGTGTTAGCTGCTAAGTATGTTTGACCTGGTGAGGATGAAAAAATCCTGGAAGCATGCCATAGAACTGAAACACTAAATGGTGATAAGCTACGGCATGTGTTTTACCTAGAGAGGATGAAGAAGCACATGAAGCATGCCACAGGACAGAAACAATGGATGGTGATAATCTACTCAGTGTGTTTTGTCTAGGGTTGTGAAGAGCAACCTAGGCAATTGAGGCAAGTCCTCTAACTGAGGCATGGAAGGCTGATAAACTATTGGGTATTTCTGAACGGTGGTGTATGACAAAATTCTTGAAATATGTTACAATACTGAAACATTGGATGTTACTAAACTACTTGTGTGTTTGACCCAGGATGGACAAGAAGCACCTGAAGCATGTCAAAAAACTGAAACAGGATGTGATAAACAACCTGACCCAGGTTGACTCTGGGTATGACCCAGAGTGCATGAGGAAGTATCAGAACCTTGTCACCAACATGAAACACTGGATAGTGACAAACTATTGAGCGTGCTTGATTTAGGGTGGACAAGAAGCACATGAACCATTTCACAGAACTCAGAAGTGGATGGGGACAAGCTACTTGGTATGTTTGACTCAGGGAGAAAAAAGAAGCTCTGGAAGCATGTTGTGAGTCTGAAACACTGGATGGTGATAAACTACTTGGTGTGATGACCTGAGGGAATGAAGAAACCCAGAAGCATGCTGCATAATTGGAACATTGGATAATGACAAACTACTGGGTGTGTTTGACCCAGTGCACACAAAGAAGCACTTGAAGCATGTCACAGAACTTGAACACTGGATGGTGAAAAACCCCTGAGAGTATTTGACTGGGTGGATGAAGAAGCTCTTCAGGCATGTCTCTGCACCAAGACACTGGATGATGAGTGTGTTTTACCTTCAGAAAATGAAACACTTGAACTGTGTAACAGCACTAAAATAGAGGATGGCAGTTACACCACTGGGTGATTAGTCCCAGGTGACAAGGAAACACTGGAAAATGTCACATGTTAATGCACTGAATACTCTATGATAATAAAGTACTGAATGTGTTTGATCTTGGGTTGAGAAGAAGCAGATAAAACAGGTCCCAGTTCTGAAACATGGGACTGTGATACACTACTGGGAATGTTGGAATTCAAGTGGAAGAAGAAACACAGGAAGCATGTAACATCCATGAAACAATAAATGTTGCTAAACTGCTGAGTGGGAATGATAGACTGAGAAAG